>NC_083317.1:36369375-36671411 GCF_963455315.2 Globicephala melas
ATCCTATTTCATCAAAGTGGATTCAGCCTGTGGCATGCTGTGTTTGGTTGTGGCCCAAGTCACAGCCCGCTGGGAGTGGCAGCCCCTGCCATCAGTGTCTGTCAGGGAGCAGACATTTCTCTCTTTGTATTATCCCTGAGCTCCAGGCTTCTGTACCGGTCAGACCACAGTGAAATGCTGACAGTGAGCTGCTGCACAGAGAGACCAGTGAGAGGCTCTCACTCTGTATTTAAAGGGCCCAAGAGCTGCAGGAAGACAGTGTTCCTGCCTCTTCTAAGTGGCATGTATGGAGAGATATCTGATTTAGCAGCTCTGACAGCCCACAGGAAACTTGGTCCAGACAGAAACAGAATGTGAAATAACAGGAGCTCTCATACTTGAGTTTAAGAAAAACGAGAGGGGACTAAGAATTCTGAGTGTCTCTGATAAACCACAGTGTGTTAAACACATACTTTCATTTAATTTCCCAAAACATCACACATAATTGTGGAGTTTAAATAACGTACCTTCAGTCATCTAGTAAATGAGTGGTTGTGGGGGAAAAAATCTGATGAAGCAGCAATTAAAACACAAGGATGAAAAATGTGGTCTCTGGGATTCTGAGACTTGGTTTCAAAATTGTCCCGACCACTTCCCAGCCATGAGAAACTGGACAAGTTTTATAAAATTTTTTTGTGCCTTTGTTTCCTCATCTGCAAAACATAGCTGGTGCTCACATGACAGAGATTTAATATTCAAATAAGACATCTCTATTAATTGCTTAGAAAAATATTTAGTGTTTCTTACTTCCTCAGTAAATACTTGATATTATTTTCCAATGATCATCAAAATCTATGCTCATTCTAAAATGACATTCAGTTTCCTGTATTTAAGTGTCATAGTCATAATATCCATTGAAATATGCTTCTCAGTGTTTCTATACTCTGTCTATAATACTAGCACATCATCCTTATTCATGTAATTCATCTATATTTATGGTGCTGATCTTATGCTATTTGTGTATTTGTTGAAACTCATTTTACTCATTGCTTGAAAGATACTCTTTGATGAGTTATTAAGTAATACATTATCAGAAATGGAAAACTTAATCTGTAACTTTGTAGCCTCAGGAATTGTGATTAGAAAGCAATGAAGATATGGAAAAAAACACTTTTTAAAGAAGTAAAAAGATAAGTGCATTAAGGGAAACAGAGAAACAGAGATAAAATGCTTCAAAGAAGATGATTTTTTGTAGTGTCATCTGAATGACTAACAATATCTTGAACTTAGCACAATGAAAACTACTTACTCCCTCATCCCTATTGCAAACTGATCCTATAGTCAGCTTTGTATGTCCTGTTAAATGAGGTGGATTAATAATCTATTAATTCATTTGCTCTTTTTTGAACCAAATCTTTGTTAATTACACAGTATTATACAAGTATGTCCTAAAATGTACTTATTCATACATAGAAGCATTTTTTCAACAAATATAGTCATTTACTTTTTTTAACTCTATAAACAATGAGGAACAACATTTGTTTGGTTTTATTTATTTATTTTTCCCATAAAGAGTTTACAGTCTTCACAGAAAAAGATAAATCCATGCATAATACAATTAAAAATTCTGAGGGTGCTGATGAAAGAAATTGTCACATGTTGAGGTATGGGGAAGTCATTCTGGCTTATACATGATTTGAATTGAACTTTATGCTAACTTGAATAGCCTGTCTTATGGCCTGTCAAACATGCATTGTATATCTGCTTTGACCATTAAAGAAAAGAATGCATTTAAAAATCAAAATGGAGTAACTGTGGTTCAAGCATTCAAAAATGGAACCAGGTGGCCATTGTGGTTGTGGTTTCAGACACGTTATTGCATCACTGAGAACTTGAATCTTCTGAACTGCATGAGACTCAAGGACAGCATGAGACATTCTCAAAATAATATCTGCTAGCAGCTGCCAGCTGCAACCTGTGGTCTTAAAGTTTTGTAACCATGCAACCATTTCAGACCCTAATCAATTCTTGCTTAACAAGCACCCTTACTTCTTGCCAGCTCCAGTACTAACTCTTGACAATTTATGTAACTTGTGGGTTTTGTCTATATAAGCCTCCTCCATTTTGTAGTCTGGCAGAATACAATTCAAGAACTTCTTGAAACTTTGCCTCCCAGACTATAATCCTCAGTTTAGCTCAAATAAAACTTTTTTATTCCTATTATAGACTATTTATTATTTGTGTTGACAATACTTACTATAAATAGCACAATAAGAAAACAAAACAAAACAAAAAAGAGTGGTGGAGGTAGTTGTAAATTCATAGCTGTTAGTAATAAACCTGCTATTATTATTATTAAAAATAAGCCTGCTATAAATATATGTCAGCAAATATTGGGATGGGCATATATTTCATTACTCTTGGTTAACGAAGGAATGAAAGAGCTGGGAAATACAATAAATGTATTTTTAAATTTATAGAAATTACCATAAAGTTCTCCAAGTAGTCCCATCATTTCATATTCACACCAACATTATATGAGATTTCCAGTTTCTCTACACGCTCAGCAATACTTGATAATTTTAGAAATTCTAGTTGGCGTGTAATTGCATATTATTATCATTTTAATTTTCTTGATGTGTAATGACATTTACCACCTTTCATGTGCCTAGTGACTATTCATGTGTCTTTCATGAAGTGCCTGTTCAAGTCTTTTGCATGTTTTTAAAGGGAAATGTTTATCTTCTCATTATTGTATTTTAAGGGGTTTGCATATTATTTTTACAAACAGCTCCCTTTTCATATATTTATTTCACAAATATTTTGGGCCAGTCTGAAGCATATTTTATCAGTTTCTTAATATTTTTAAAAAGGATTTTTTTTATTTTATTAAATTTTAAAAAGCACTTTTTAAAGTAGTTTAAGCTTTTTATCTCCTAAGGTATCTTTGCCTACTGAAACATATGAGTTGTTTTAGGTCTTTGGCCTAATTTCTCAATATTTGTGTTTTTTTATATGATTTTTATGGATTTCTAATTTAATTCTTTGGTGGTCAGGAAGCATATTCTTTGATTTCAATGCATTTACATTTTTGCAGATTTGTTTCATGGCCTTCTCTTGACTATGTTGATGAATATTGCATGTACATTTCAATAGAATGTGTATTATAGCATTTTGGTTTTTAATGCTCTAAAATATCAATTAAGTCAAGTGTCATTAATATTGTTCAAGTTTTCTATACCCTTAGTGAATTTTATCTGTTGCTTTTTCTATCAATGCTAATAGAAGAGTACCAAAATATCCAGTTATGCTTGTGGGCTTGTCCATTTCTCCTTTCAGATCTGTCATCTTTTGATTCATATACTATTAAGGTTTGTTGTTATGAACTTATACATTTTGCATTATTATGTCTGCTTAATGAATTAAAGCTCTTATTATTAAAAATGATCCTTTTGTCTTTAGTAATATTCCTTTTTCTGAAGGCAACTTTGTCTAATATTAACAAAGCTAATTCAGCTTTCTTATGATTAGTATTTTAGTATAATTTTATACTGTGTTACCTAAGGACAGCTGGCAGTTAGTCTTTGCTTTTTTACCCTTTCTTGCATTTTTAGTTTTCTATTTGGAGTATTTGAATCATTTTTATGTAATGTAATTATAGGTATAGTTGGTGTGCTGGGCTGAATTGTTTCCCTCCAAAATTAATACCCACCTGCAACCTATGTATATGAATATTTTGGAAATAGAGTCTTTGCAGATGTAATTGTGTTAAGATGAATTCATACAGGATTAGGGTGGCCCTAAATCCAGTATGACTGATGTTCTTATAAGAAGAGGGACATTTGGACACAGAGACAGGACACACAAGGGGAAAACTGTCTTGTGCAGATGCAGGAGGAGATCGTAGTTATTCTTCCACAAGCCAGTGAATGCCAGGGATTGCTGGCAACCACAAGAACCCAGGAGAGGCAAGGAGGGATGCTTCCCTAGAGACTTTGGAGAGAGCATGGCCCTGCTTGATATTGGACTTCCAAGTGTCCAGAACTGTAATTGTTGAAAAATAAGTTTCTGTTGTTTTAAGCTACCCATTTTGCTCTAATTTGTACCAGCAGCTCTAAGAAACTAATATCATTTGGTTTTAGGCTTACCATGCTTCTGTTTCTTCTGTGAGTGAGTTTTCTTCCCTTTTTCTTTGATTAAATGTATACTTTGTAGTATTCCATTTTGTCTCTTAGATTGGCTTACAAGGTGTATATGTCTATATTTTACAAAGTGCATCTTTTGTTTCATTTTACTTACTCAACTTTAGCTTATTAGAATCTACTTTCTTTTTTTTTTTTTTTTTTTGCGGTACGCGGGCCTCTCACTGTTGTGGCCTCTCCAGTTACGGAGCACAGGCTCCGGACACGCAGGCTCAGCGGCCATGGTTCACGGGCCCAGCCGCTCTGCGGCATGTGGGATCCTCCCAGACCAGTCCACCTGCATCTGCCGGTGGACTCGCAACCACTGCGCCACCAGGGAAGCCCTAAATTCATTTTAAGTGTTCTTCCATTTCTTCCAGTGATTTGTATTTTTAATACATTCTAATTCTACATATTTTATAAACCTCATTATACATTGCTATTATTACACGTACTTTTAAATTCTATATGTTTCATTTGGTTATTTTCTATAGTTTCTATTTTTCTCTTAATATACCTTATTTTGAAGTATTATAATCTTAATTTTCATTACTTACTTAAACAGTTCTCTTAAATTTTTTGAATTTATTTACAATATCTGAGTCTCAGGCTTTGTTTGATAAATCTAACATATGGATCCACTCAGAGTTCTTATTCAATACATTTCTCCTGAGTATGTGCCATACTTTTTCTTTACATATCTTATGTTTTGTTGAAAACCAGACACTTCATATATTATTTTGTAGCCACTCTGAATTTTGCTACCCCTCTCCCTTGTGGTAGTTGTTGCTGCTTTTAAAATTTTGTTTAGTTTTATTTTATTAATTTATTTATATATTTATTTATCTATTTCAGTAACTTGCTTGGACTTAATCTGTGGAATTTGTCTCCTTGCAGTGTATGGCTGGTGATATCATTTCTGTTTTTTCTTTTTGTATTTTTTATCCTGACTTCCTTGGTGTGTCTGCTTTGTCTACACAGCTTAGTGGTTAATTCAGAACTGGAAAGAAGTTGTACTTAAACAACTTGAATTTATAAGGCTTCTAATCTCTGCCAATAAATCTGTGCGTGAGTTAAAAACCATATTCAAAGTGGAGGACATTTTCAACACTTGCTCAGCATTTACTTTTCCCTGGACCATCCCTGATCTCCTCTGCATATGTACATAGCTTCCCAATCAGCCACAGATGTGTGAAACACATACATAGCCTTCTATATCTCTTTAATTTCAAAGATTCCACACTAAATTTCTGGCTAGATTATTCACTGAATCAACAGGGATGCTAATCCCAGAGTAACAGAGTCATAAGATTTCCCCATTGTTGCCTACATAGTTTGCTATATCTGCTGATGATACAGTCAAGCTTGGGTATTCACCTTCTGCTCCAAATCAAGTCTGCCCCTAGGCAGTGAAGCTTTCATTTTTTTCCCATTTCCAGCCCAAATATAGTAATATTACAAAATCAAGCTTGACAGGGCAGAGGTTGTGTAAGTCTCCAGGAAAGAAGACTACAGACTTCCACTGTTCTTACCCATCATTTAGTAGTTTTTCTTGAAAAAACACTTATTATAGTTTTACCTTGTTCAATTTCCAGAGATGGGATATTATGGGATTTGACAGGGCATATTTTCCAGTTTTTAAATTTTATTCTTGTATTTAGAAGAGATAATTTGCTAAACTCTTCACTCTACTATAGCTGGAAATCAAAAGTCTATTTGATGTGTCTGATGTTACTTTAAATTATATCATTTAATTTCTTTTTACTTAATGCAGATGCTATTTAAGAATGCCATTGATTTTAAGTTATATCAAGAGAAGTTGTTGAATTCCCTTTTTAATTATAATATTTCTTCTAAGATTTCTTCCAGGTTTTCTGGATTGTATAAATGCAAAATCATTTGACCATAAATAAAGACAAACTGATTACATTCTTTCCAGTCTTATAGGTTTTTTCTTTCTTTCTTTCTTTTTTGCCTTTTGTATCCTTTATGATCTCAAGTAAAATTTTGCATTGAAATAATGAGAGCACGTATCTTTGTCTCATTCCTATTCTTAGGAGGGAAGGATTAAATAGATTTTATCAGATTAAGAATGCCCACTTCACTTCCTAGTTTGTATATACATTATCTTGGTCTTCAAATTTTATGTTACGAATTTTACAACACATATTATATATAACATATTATATATGCATATATTATATAATATATTACATACATAGTTCTCTTATGAACTTTATAAAAATGTTTTTGCAGCATTTTTTAATAGCTACTTTATTTTTATTTTTTTAATTTATTTTTATTTTTTGACTGTGCCACATGGCACGTGGGGATCTTAGTTCCCCAACCAGGGACGAAACCTACAACCCCTGCAGAGGAAGCATGAAGTCTAAACCACTGGACAACCAGGGAAGTCCCTGCAGCATCTATTGAGAGAGAGTTTTTCATTTATTCTATGGATGTTTAGATTTACTTGATTGATTTTATTGAAAAGAATATTGCATTTCTCAAATAAGTCCAACTTGTTTATGAAGTATTAGAAATTTTATAATGTGCTGGATTTGAATCTTTATTATTATTTTTAATTTTCATATTTTATGTTTTCAAGCGAGATGGTCCTGCAATCATTCTTCCTTGCTGTGCTCTTATTAGGGTTTGGTATCAAGATTGTACTGGTCTCATAAAATAGTTAAGAAATGTTAATATATGGAAGAATTATTATAAACAAGTATACTTTCTTTCCTAAGTGAAGGGATAAGTTCAACCAACAAAACCATCTGGGTTTGGCAATTGTTATGTGAGAATCTTTTCAACTAAAGTTTATTTTTTTTCTGTATTGGGTATAGGATTATACTGGATTTCTATTTATTATTGTGTCAGATTTGGTAAATTGTGTTTTTACATGAACATTTTTTTCCGAGATTATTTGGTAAAGTTGTTCACAATATCTCCATTATCTGTTTAGCATTTAACACATAGTATGTACTACAAAAATGTTGATTTTACTCAGAAAGGTACTGCTATGTAGTAATCTGAAGTTTTTAAAAAATACTTGATTTGTTCCAGATATAACAACAGTTTTCTAAGAAATGCATAAAAGCCAAAATTATATATTTAAAGGTGTTTGCTACTCTGAGATTGATTTACATTTGTAACTACTACTTTAAAGATTTTATTCTATAAAATTATAAATGTGTTAATTTGTAAGATAATTGAGGCATTATTGCTACTGGCATCTTAAATAAGGCTTATATGGAAAACTATTTCTAAAGCATATATTATTACTTATATTTATAATAGAGTCTAGCTTTAATAAAATAACACTTTATTATACAGTCTTATTTTATCTAATTTCAACTTCCCACCTTGCTACTGCATTAGTACTCTATAAGGACATTTTAATTAATTAATTTTTTTCTATTACTTAGAATCAACATTTATTTATAAATACTTTATAAAATAATTTAAGATATATTTTGCAATTGCATTACTGATAAGTTATGATGATGTTTCCTAATCGTAGTATGATTATAGAGAATTTTTTATTAATTTTATTGGAGTATAGTTGCTTTACAATGTTGTGTGAGTTTCTGCTGTACAGCAAAGTAAATCAGCTATATACGCTCTGTTTTGGATTTCCTTCCCATTGATGTTACCACAGAGCATTGAGTAGAGTTCCCTGTGCTATACAGTAGGTTCTCATTAGTTACCTATTTTATACATAGTAGTGTATATATGTCAATCCCAATCTCCCTATTTACCCAACCTCCCCTTTCTCCCTTGGTATCATATGTTTGTTCTCTACATCTGTGTCTCTATTTCTGCTTTGCAAATGAGTTCATCTGTACCATTTTTCTAGATTCCACATATAAGTGATATTATATGATATGGTTATAAGGATTTATAAAGCAATTAGAGATTATGGGTTATTATTTCATATATATTATCTTTTTTCAGCTGACATGAATATTCTGAAGTTAGATCTTACTAATATTCAGATTGTTTCATAACAGGAAACTGAGTCTCAGATTCTTACAGAATAAGATAAGTTCTTAAAACCTTTGAGACTATTCAAACTCATTACCTCAATGTAGTGTATACTTCATAATTAATAGAGGTCAAAATAGTGGATGCAGATGGTGACATACCCTGTGCAATATGTTTGGTCACTTCCTATGTGGTTTTCTCCTGTACATCAGCTTTGAAACAAAGGCAATTAAGTTTTTTACCTCACCTCAGCAAAATCACAAACCACTACGAAAACTCAGAAACTTTCTAGGTTACCCACAGATAGCTGAAACTATAATTGTGCAAACTTGAAATAACAATCTTACATTTCAAATTCTATCTTCTCAGTATAATAAGCAATCTAATTTTATTAATTATTTGGTACCTCAAAATATTAATGCACAAGCAGACTATCCAATATCAAAATTAATATTATTAAGAATTTCATTGTATTTCATATAAAAATGAAAAGAACATCAATATATTCATTGTTTTCTTCTATTATAATTTTCCCTAAGATTTACCTATATCAAGGTATTCAAATATATTTTTTAAAAATTTACTTGTGAGAGTGTGTATCCTTTTCTTATTTTTTTCTGAATATTTCTCTGGAAACAAGCATAGACATTCTCTTACCCTGAATATAAATCTTCTTCCCTCTTTTTATGATGACCATAAACTGCTTTATATGGATAAGATAAAACAAATGCACATGTCTCTTTAAGACCTTTATATCAAATTGGCTGCAATGGACTTGTGGTTGCCTATCAAACAGGCAAGTTTCTTACAATGAATGTGATGTACCTGCTGTGCAGTAAGAAGTATAATTGCTTTTATAAGTTAACAGATATTTTCAACTCCAAGACTCAATCAAAAATCTTCATCTTTACCTGAAATATTCCCAATACTCCCAATCCTGATATCAATTTTCTAATGTTAATATTTATAATAAAGTTAACATTTGGTAGTTAATCAAAGACAAGAATAAAAGTCTGCTACTGTTTATATTACTATTTACATTAGAATATGTTTGCATTCTTGTTCCTTATTTATTTTAATAGCATTTTCACAGAAATACTATATAGCTGCTTCTGACTTACAAAAACATGATTTACAAATATCTCTCTTGACCCATAAATCCATAAATCATTGCTGCTGTCTCTTATCATTCTCTATACTCTTCAAGACAATAGCACCTTCTATCAAAATCATGGAAGCCGTATAGAAGCAGACCAAACTAATGAGCAAAGAAAAACCAACCACAAAAAAAAGAGAGACTTTTAAAGAATCAGTGGTAAGAAGTGAAAGGAAAATATGTCAATGAATATGAGAAACAATATTTCTCAAAGAGTGGACATTAGTTCCACTTTTATCAAAATTTTCTCTCTTGGTTGCTAAAATACAGATTTCCAGGCTCTTAGGTCTATTAAATTAGATTTTCTAAGAATACACACAGAATATATTAAAATTTTAGCTAAAACCCCATTGATTTTGACACACAGAAAATTTAATAACTCATCTAGTAGACCTGGACTGGAGTCCCATGAACCTGCACTACAAACAAATATTCACTTATTTTAATGGAGTTATTTATTCTGCAAACACTTTCCTAACATCCTCTGTTGCAATCAGGAAGACTGACAGAATCAGAATCTTAAATTTGGAAATGAAAAAGTAATTTTGGAAAGTGGCCTTCACGAAGTGATAAGGCTGGTGTTGGTGGAATGTTATATGTGATGTTAGGTGACATTCCTTTGTCACTAAAAAGATGGACATTCAAACGTGTAAGATTTGCATTAACAGAAAGTAGATTCATAGTTTTAATCCTCTGCTTATGTTTGGCCTGATGGAAAAATTAAAAAATTTATAATACTCTGATTAAACATAACCTTTTTTCCCAGGATGCCAGACTGTTTTGTTTTGTACAAAAATGGAATATTACTGCATTTCAGAAATAAAAAGGAAACTGCTGTTGATGAAGCAAGCATGAACTACTAGAAGTTCTAGATCATAGGCACTAGATTTTAAAAACCCATGCAAACAAGGGATGAGAACATAGGTTTAACATGAGGCAGGGAACTAGAGAAGTTTATTTGCATAAAGCAAGGAGTTGAAATACATTGCTCCATCATCCATAAATGAGAACCCATCTTTGACTGTAAAACTTGAAAGATAAGATTAAAACCTATATTATTTTTCTATAGCTGTGTAATAAATTACCTCAAAACTTAGTGGCTTAAACATCTCACAGCTTCTGAGGGTCAGGAACTTACAAGTAGTTTAGCTGGGTGATACTGGCCCTAGGTTTCTTATGCCAATGTATTAAAGCTCTCCAGAAACAGAACCAATAAGAGATAACTAAATAAATTGAAATATTTATTATAGGAACTGGTTCATGTGGTTATGGAATCTAACAAGTCCCACGATCTGCCATCTACAAGATGGAGAACTAGGAAAGTTAATGGGACAATTCAGCTTGTGTCCAAAGGTCTGATAATCAGAGTGGGGGCTTGGGAGGAGAGGGTTGGAACTGTTGGTGTAGGTCCTGAACTGAGTCCAAAAGCCCAAAAACCAAGAGCACCAATGTCTGACAGTAGGATAAATGTATGCCTCAACTCAAACAGAGAGTGAATGAATTCACCCATCTTCTACCTTTTTGTCCTATTTGGACCCTCAACAGAGTAGATTATGCCACCTGCATTGGGGAGGACCATCTGCCCCACGCTGGACTTGAGGGAAAGAGTAAAACACCATTTCTACCCTTTGAGAGACTAATCTTGCTTGGATTGACAGCATGCTATAGACATGGTCCAAAGTCTCCACAGAGTCTCCTCTCCCTTTTCCCATTCTAGACTATTTTACAGACTCAATTTCTTTAGTGCACATGGAAGAAAGTTTTATGAAATTGTGCATTTAAGTCTACTCATGTACTATTTATTCATTTTGAAGCCCAGATCAAAACATCTATGAAAGCCACTTTATCCTAACATATTTGGTTTGGGTGGAGATATCCACTGCCTTAATCTCATGATGTGGGAGATACTCAAAATATCTAAAAAGTATCCCTCTATTATTTTTAAGTTAAAATGACTTAGATTTCAAAGACGAGCTTTATTTGTGTGTAAACCAGTGATCTCTAGTTGATGACTTTACTTCTATGCTGGTTCTCTTTCTCTCTTTCTTCTCTTTTTATTTTCCTGCTTTTTCTTCTAATATCCCCTTCCTAAGATAATGAACGATTCAAAGTGTAGCTGTCTTATTGTGATAGATAAGCCACGAGGATGGATTCAAGAAAATTGGAGAGAGGCACTGTGATTATCTTATATATATAAACACTGGGTATCAACCCACTAGAGGGGCTCAGCATCAGCTGTTCTATATTTCAGGTTATCTTCCTTCAGAAATTTATTGGTTAATCCACTGTCTTCTTCAAGTTTTTGCTTAAATCTCACCTTCTAAATGAATATTGCTCTAATAGTCAATTTAATAAAGCAAACTTTCCCATACCTTCCCCCATTTTGTATTCCAAACTTTCATACATGGTTCTAAATTTCCTCCACAATATTTATCACCTTCTTACCCGCTATACAGTTTACTTACTTGTTATATTGTTTATGATCTGTACTGGGAGGCTAAAAATACAAACAGACAATGACAAGACCATGATAAAAATTCATCTGACTTACAACCTGCAGCAACCTGTCCGGGAAACCAACCCCCATATTTATAGTAAACAACCCAGAAGCCAGCCTTCTGTAAGTTAAGCTTGTAGGAAGTCAGACTGTAACTGCCATCTCCAGAAAGCCAAACAAGAACTTCTGTTACAATTGGCCCCAAATGGTCAAGACTTGATTAGTAACTGACAGCTTCCCTAATTTTTGTCCCTCTTTCCAACTTAGAGCCAACTAAAGAAAACCAAATATGCAGCCCTAACCAATGATGAGAGAGACAGACCACAAATAGAGATAGAAACAGAAAGAGAGAGTTACAAATATGCACATAGAAAAAGAGAGAGAGAGATTATACCAGATAAGCCAAAATCTTATGAGTCTAAGAAAGAAACAATCAAGTAGAAGCCATTGAATTTTGCCTAGGCTTACCACTGCTCTCTGTTAAACTAGAAACAAAATAGAAAGGAAACCAACATCATACCTCTTATTAATGGATTTTCATGAACACATTTCATCTCAATTTATATTTCATGGCACCCAGGTGCTAAGTGCAGTTTCAAGCCTACTCTACCCTCCCATAAATTATACAGTAAATCATCACTTGGTAATGGGCACTTTATTTTTCATGCTGATTTCCTTAAGTACTCTACTCTGAGGTCTCTCAGTCATGGCCATATTCTTTTCTTTCCTTTCACATATTTGAATATAGAACCATACTGATAGTTCCAAGATTTTTTTTTTTTTACTTTTTTTATGAGCCCTGGGTTATTCAAAATTGTTCTTTCAGATCAAGAACAGAGTGAGAATCTTTCACAGAAAACCAACATGTAGCAAAGCCTTTTTTTTTTCCTTTTATCACTCCTGCTAAGTTTCATTTGAAAAAGATTTTCCTGAAAAAGATGAAAGAAAGTATGACAACTTTGGAACCAAAAATGCCTTGAAAAGTAGAAACATAGCTCAAGAAAATGTGTTTCAGTGTTTAAGAACTTTGACACATTAAAATATGTGCTATTTTATTTGTTTTGCTTTGCTGTTTTTACTCTCTTGCTCTTTTATTTGGATGTAGGTATAGTTGGTGTCAGATACTGGATGGAAGATAAATCATGTTTCACAAATATATATCATTTAAAGTTGTACTGCTATAGACTGATAAACTATTTTTTCCCTCATCTTCCTCAGAAATATTCATCGCAATTGTTCATTTGCATTTTGACAACCAAGCCTTCAGGCAATCTTGGGCTGCTGTCTATGCAAATGTTTCTCCATGCTGCTAATTCCATGTACTGTTCTCTGGCCTGTTCTCAGCTGTTCAATTTATCTTGCCTCAAACTTTTAGTTTTCATTTTTCAAAGGTTCCTAACATTCTTCTGGACAGGTTTTTAAGAGTAAGTGTTTTCTACTTTAAATTTTGGTACCTAATTCTCAAATAGCACATCTGGCTGTCATTGTCCATTATTATAGGTTGTTATGACTTGAACTTTGAAAGATAGGTTAGAGGAATTATTATACATTATTCTGTCTGGATTTCTATAAAATGTGATTTTTTCCTGTATTTTCCTTTTTAATGATTTCTAACATTAAGTGCAAAATTAAAATCATTTTTACAAGTTATTTATAAGGATGTATAAAGAAATATTCTTTTGTGGTCTTGGAGATCAAATTATAAGAATGATTCTTAAGCAACCAGGGTAGAATAGAAGAAAAGCAGCTTTATTAGAAAAGTTCACACTTCCACGAGGGACTTATTCATTTGCCCAAATGGCAGAGGCTTGAGTAAATATCTGTAACAGTTGCTAATCAATATGTTTTAGCTTTATGGCAAAATGTTTTAAAATGAAATGGAAATGTGTTTTCAATAAATTCTAATGCATATTAATTTCAAAAAATGAAATTTAATAGTCATCATTTTTCAGCACATAGATTTTTAATGTTTTACAAATAAAATAATTTTAATTATTGGGCAAGATATTTAAAGAGTAGAAAAATTTATTTGGAGTTTTCAGGAAAAAGAGGCCTTTTCCTGAAGCCTCTTTTTGTAATTAACTTTTCAGACTTCAAACAATTCTTCCCCTGATTTTATGGAACGATTTCTAAAATTTAATGTTTGTAAGATGCAATGTTTTACCTTCTTAACCAAAATATGTGTATATTCTATATTCCTTGACTAGCTGAATTATTATATTATTTTGAGCATTCTTTTGACAAAACATGAAGAACTGATGCCATCAAGAAACAGTAATGTATCTTGAATTGCTTGGCTATAGTTTTAATTATGCTTTTTTTTTTTTTTCTTACTCGGTGTTAGACTACTACTTGTTAATCTATAACATCCTCTGGTCTCATTAATACCTTTGAAGGTTCAGATTTTCTTGATCCATCAGATCACCATGAAGGTTTTTAAAACCGCATATTCATGTACCCCATAATCAAACTATATCGTTAGTAAGATTGGTGTGGGTTAGTTAATCCTGAATACTTTTTCTAAAGCCATCCAGAGGATTGTTTCTTTTAGCCAGTTTCAAGAACAATTATTCTAATTACTACATTCTCCTTGGATGTGGGCTGGGAATTTGGATGATTTCATGTCATATATATTTCTCACCACTAGCCTGAAATGAGACCATCAGTGAGATTTCAAAACAAATGTCTTCCTTCTGAAATATACATTGAAATTTTATCCCCCCTTATTTATCCTGCTCTCCAGAAGTGTTAGTGTGAGTTGTATGGAGGAGAAGAGGAAAGAAAACAAACATTTCTTTTTTAGCTCTCTAATTATGTTAGACAATAGCCTCAATCTCTTATTTTAAAGCTGTGAGATACTGTGTTACCTGCCATATATATCTTGTGATAATCTTCTGTATTGCTGTCCTACTGTTTCTGTTGACAACATCACTTTGGCTTCTCTTTGTTGGTGGATGTTGCCACTACTCCTTTGTTAAATGTTATCAATCCTCATGGTCATTCTCACTAGGACCTCCACCAGGGAGGCTACAGACATGAAGTCAGGACATACACTGTTAGCTTCCAGATGGTTACATGTTCTCTTCAAGAGATGCAAGCACCATGGTCTGATTCTCCCCTTCAGCTCTGTGTGTTTCTATTTGAAGGATGTGCCTTTATGTTATAACATGTATTATTATTGGTAGTACATTGTTGAATGAGATTGTTATTCTCTTGAGGAACTTGCATTTCAGTAAGGGGCAAGAAAAGTAATACATAATAAAATAAATAATATATAATTTCAGGGAAAGATTAATCTTTTGAAAAAAATAATAAAACAGTAAAAGGATCAAGAATCCTCTGGGGGCAGGGAGTGATAATATCTTCTTTCAACCTTGAGAAAAGAAGAAACTAAGTAATATGTAAATGTCTGGGGGAAGAGCATTCCAGGAAAGAAAACAAGGAAGGCAAACTATTAAATAAAAGCAAAGGAAATAAGTAACAACAAACAAAGGCCAATATGACAGGAGCAGAAATGAGCACTAGGTAAAAGGGGAAAGTAGGGTTGGAGAGAGAACCCTGAAAAATGATCACATACAACTTTGTGAGTCATGTAAGTGTTTTGCATTTTATTCTAGTTAAAATGGAGGGGTGTGACTAGGATGGGAAATGTAGATAAGTGAGGTTTTCTTTTTAATTTTTTTCATATATGACACCTATTAAATATGTTTAGGAAAGAGCCTATATAAAAGGAGAGCTTAAAGAAACTTGAAAGTTCAAAGTTGACAAAAAGGAAATTAGCCTAGGAGGGGAGGTCTATATAATGTGAAGAAAATAAAGAGGGATGTATATGCAACTGTTGTGGTATGTTTGTTAATATGCTTTTGAAGATGCAGATCTGTCTTCAAGGAAGCATTGATTGACATAGCTTTCTGGTTCCGCGTTGGTCTCAGCTACAGAGAGACACCTCATCTTGCTCAAGGGAGTGGCCTCCCCAGGACAGCCCACATCAATGACTGACTGAGGCTGAGATATATTCCCTCAACATAGGACAACTCTGATGTGGCATATATGTTCCAGAGTTCTCCATGGGATTGTCTAAAAGTGCAGTTCTAATTCTCTCTCTGCTCAATCCTGCTTTCAACCCCTTCCTTCAACAGATGTTGATCTCTAATAAATACCCAGCAAGACAAACTGACACTAAGAACCTAATAGGTGACAGAAAACTGAAAACAGTTTTCTGGTAATTTTTTCTCCTGTTAGTTAGGAGCCAAACCTTCTTGAGAATGAGATATAAAATGCATATAGGTATAGAAATAGTAAGTTCAAAATGGTAGTAAATGTTTGAACTAGTTGTTAGGGAAAAAGGGGGCTAAGAATAATCTAAGGAAACAGAAGTATCACTGGGCTGGCTTGGCAACCAAAAATGGGTCATAGATCAAGACAACTGTGGACACTTCTGTTTTTAAAAATATCTTCTCTCAGCTATTTTGGAAACACACGTATGGCTTTCTTCCCATCTGTCTTATACTTCTTTTCACTCTATTCTAATGATCCTTTTTCTTTTCCTTATCCTGTTAAATTTAATGTTTATCAGAATCCGTCTGGATTCACTTCACACATTTTCCTGAATAGACTCATCTATTCCTATATATCACTTACCATCCATCCACTGATGAATTCCCAAATGCTTTGCATCCCAAATCTCTTTCTCAGACATATGGCTATATAACTAGTAGTCTTTTGATCATCTCTGACTTAGAAATCTCAAAGGTTCCCCAAACCCAGCATATACAAAATTTAACTCTTTGTGTTTTTTTTGTTTTGTTTTGTTTTTTGTCTTGTTTTGAAAAATTTTTCCTCTTTAATAGTGCATTCCATGGATTAGGTTATTTTAATTTTGAAATGAAGATATTTCTCTATAATTTCCTCTTAATGTTGTCAACTCGATAGCCTAAATAATACTTGAATCCATCTAATATACCCTTCTTTATGGCCTCCAATGTGCCTGACCTGTATTATTTCAGTACCCTGAAAATTGGTTTCCCTAACTTGAGTCATTTTTCTCCCATCAGTCTTTTTTTTTTAAGTTAAAACCTATCATTTTATTAGATCTTCATTAAACTGTTGAAACTGAGAGTTAGACATAAGTTAACAAAACAAAACAAAACAAAAAAAACACCTCAAAAATAGATCCTGAAAGGCATCTTCTTCTTCAGGCAATCAGTCATGGAGTAAACATGTAAAAAACTGGCTTGTCTGTACCACACTAGCCACAGCCAGCCATACAATCTCTGCACTCCTTTCACTTAACATCACCCAGACTTCCTATAGATCTCACTCAAGGTTTATTTCATAGGATGCCTTGACCTTTTCATGAATGCTGAAAACATAGTTTTCCTCACGATGCTGAGGGGGCCAAAAAAAAAAAAAAACTTTTAAAAGCTGTCATTTGAGATGCTGAATTCCTTGTACTTCTGCCATACCTCAGTGTACAATAAATAAGTAATTAGAAAATGTTCAAGTATGAAAAGATTTTTTCTTCCCACCAAAAGCACTTCTTTCTGAAGGAAATTTGTTTCTCAGTTCAGCCATGTTAAGGCATTTAAAATTTATAATTATTACAAGGACAATGGGAAAGCATTGAGGCATTTGAAGCAAAAGAAGCATTCAGATGTCCTTTCAAAAAACAGATTGGATTCAACACTAGCCAAATCTCACAGACTCATAGCTCTAGAAAAACAAGTACTTGGTATCCTTCTGAAGTCAAACAGAGAAGTCACAGGGTAGTACCTGAGGGACTGTAGTTTGCAGACTGAGAACTCCACACTGCACAGATCATCACAGCATTTTAACTTTTCTTTCTGAGCAGCCAGTAGATCAACTGAACGAACAACTCTTTATGGTCTCCATGCTAAACATTTCTTTGGTGCTTGAGTCTGTGAGTCTGTGATTTAGGCTGGTCTTACTTGGATGCACTTACTGATCTATACTGGCCTTGGCTGAGATGACTGCATATGGTGGGCTGAAAAATGACGCCCCCAAAATATCAGGTCCTAATCCCTGGCATTTGTAAATCACTGTATTAAGAAAGAGAGTCTTTGCAGATACAATTAAGTTAAGGATCTTGATATGACTAAGAATCTTGAGATGGGGGAATCAACCTGGATTATCTGGGTGGGCCTAAAATATAATCTTATATGTCCTTATAAAAGAGAAGGCAGAGCCATAGGCCTGGGGGACAGAGCCTTGAGCCAGAGGCTGGAACACCGAGCCTCAGAAGTTTATTCTGAGGCCTTGAACCTAATGGAATTTGCCCTGCTAGCAAATTTAAGTTTCTCGGGATTGGTGATCTCCTTCTTCCTTCCATTTTCTCCCTTTTGGAATAGGAATGTCTATAATTTTTATCCTATGCCTGCCCCTCCCACTTTGTATTTTGGAACATCAATTTATTTTCTAGTTTCACATGTCCACAGATAGGGAGGGATTTTTCTCCTTGATGAATCATACACAGTCTCACACATATATGATTTAAATGATACAGATCATGAGATTTGAGACTTTTGAACAAATGATATTTTGAGAGATTTTGAAATTGACTTGATGTTGTAATCAATTATGACATTTGGGAATGCTGGGATGTGATAAATGTATTTTGCATGTGTCATGGATGTAAATCTTTTAGACCAGAGGAAAGACTGTGGTAGACTAAAAAAAATAATGTGCTAAAAGATATCTGACACTAAATCCCAGGACTTGTAAATATTGCCTTATTTGGAAAACAGCCTTTGCAGATATGATTAATTTAAGGATTTTGAGATGGGGAGATTATCTTGGATTATCTGGTTGGGCCCTAAAAGAAACCACAAGTGTCCTTACAAGAAAGAGGCAGGGCAAGATTATTAGAGAACACAGAGAAGAGAAGACAATGTGACCATGGAGGTGGAGATTAGAGTAATGTGGCCACAAGCCAAGGAATGCTGGCAGCCACCAGCAGCTGGAAGAAGCTAGAATAAATTCTCCCTTACAGCCCTTGCAGGATGTGTGATTCTGCCAACACCTTGGTTTTGGCCCAGTGACACTGATTTCAGACTTCTGCCTACAAGTATTTTGAGAGAACAAATCTCTGCTGCTTTAAGCCAACCAGGAGACTAATACACTGGGATGAACAATCCCTTCTACATGTTTCTCTCATCCTCTTGCATTCTGTCAGTGTGCTCTTTTTTCATGGAAATTTCAAAAGGCAAAAGCAGAATGGGAAAAGGCCAAGGTCTTTTCAAGTCTCTGCTTACAACAAGTTTGCTCATAGCCAGCTGATAAAAGTAAATCACATGACAGGTAACTAAGTGGTCCATAGTCAAAGTGAGAGAGCACTGAAATTTTGCAAAGTAAAGAATATGGATATGGAGTAAAAGGAAGTGTTGGGGCCATTTTTGCAATCTACCATCCATAGGTTTATTTTCACTAAATTTGATTATTATCTTTGAGCCTATCTCTGGTTAAATCCCGCTTATTTTCAGATTTTTCCCTTTCTTAATGCTTATGTTATGTTATACTACTGTGGTACAATTCTATTTTCACTATTACAGCAGTTATCCCAAAATGTTAATTTCACAGGTCCTCACTAGACTGTAATTTCATTGGGGACAAGCATGAAGTCCTTGACATCTTTATGTCTCCAGTGACTAATGTAGAACCTTGGATGGTAGTGCAAAATATGCTAGTTGAACTACTATACAAATTATACTCTGCTACATTAGACATTCCACTAATGCACTAAAAAAACAATGCGAATACCTTTATTTCAAAGGATTTTAAATAAATATAATACAACTTGTTTTTCTTTTTGCAAATAAGTTCATATAATTTTTTTTTTTTTTTTTTTTGCGGTACGCGGGCCTCTCACTGTTGTGGCCTCTCCCGTTGCGGAGCACAGGCTCTGGACGTGCAGGCTCAGCGGCCATGGCTCACGGGCCCAGCCGCTCCGCGGCATGCGGGATCCTCCCAGACCGGGGCACGAACCCGTGTCCCCTGAATCGGCAGGCGGACTCTCAACCACTGCGCCACCAGGGAAACCCAGTTCATATACTTTTATACTTTTATTCTCATTTCGTATATTATGACGTGTGTTAAAATCAAAGTGGAAAATTTTTAACTACCATTTGAAAAAGCAGCACTAATTGCCATGTGATTATATTCAAATGACAAAATTACTAATATTAAAATTTTCTGTTCAGTTTATATTTTCTATCATTCTTCAATTTATTTTCCCGAGAAACTTTAGGAAACAGGTTGAAAACACTATAAAGATATTTCTGCTCACGTATATCCACTTAAACATTTACCTATTGTTGAACAAATATATTCAGGTACCTGATACTCCTGTTAAAAATGATTAATATGTTGTAACTGGTTTGATTTTTTTCATCTCTTTTAGTAACTCTGGAATGGTGAGTATAGAGTGAGCATTACTCAGACGTTTTACTTTGGTTTTGTACAAAGTGAATAGAAATATTTTGAGAGTGATCTTAACTTTAACCAGGAATGCAGGTGAAAAAATTGAATGCTAGAAAAAGTAATTAATGTTTCAAACACAAACACACACCCCTTTCTCTTTATTTTACATGATTTCTTATTGATATTACATTTTATCCTTTTTCTGATATAGATATGTATGAGTATTTTTAATTGTAATGATAATAAATATAATTAATTCCAGGAATATCACTTTATTGTTTTATATCTGTTTGTAATTTGATAAATATTTATGAAAAAGAAAAAGAGAAGTAGTAGCTAATATTGGCTCGAAAAATATTTTAGACACATTCGCCATCAGGTTCCCCTAAACAGCTGTGCCACTATACCTCCGTCCAAAACCACTTGTCAAGCTCTAGGCCTTAGCAACACACAGGGTGCCAACTCTGCTGGCCTGTGCCAGTCTGTGGGGGAGTTGCCTGACGCTGACTCAGATCCAGTTGGAATTGTTTTTAAAAACTCTAAAATCAGTACATTTTTATTTTAGGAAGAAAACCATACATTCCTTTCTTCTTTTTCTTTATCATATCACTTTTGAAATAATATAAACTGTCTACAATAAGAATCACAAAATGAGTGTCGTTTCTGAAATCATATTTGCCATTTTGCAGCTTCCAGACTACAAAAATCTCATAATGTCTGGAAAATTGGATCTCATCCATTCAAACATAATTATTTATCAAACTTTTTTTGGCAAAAGACTACAGTGCATCGTAGCTTAATTTGCACACATGCAAGCAATACAAACATTCTGAGTTATTGAACAATTATTAGCTGAATAGTAGTCACTGAATTCAGTCATCCCGGTCAAGCCAGTGATCTATATAGATGCAACTTCAATGAGAATAGTAGCAAGTGTCAGAATACATAGTAAGTGTAATAAATTAAAGCCCATGGTATATTAGATCTTTTGATTTCCTAAATAAATTTAAGGAGAGCACAATGAAAGTCAAAAGATCAACAACAACAAAGATACTCTGCCGATGCCTTATAAAATGTGTCTTGTCTTGCAGTAATCATAAGAAAATTTTACTTGCAATCATTGCCAGCCACATCATGATAGATGTCTTAGGAAAATGAGCAAACCATAAAAATAGAACAAGCATTAATCACAAAAAGTGTACCATCTATAGTCTGATGTTATCACCACCAACAACACAAAAAATAAAGTTGAAAACTTTAATTGAACAAATACTTCCAAAGTTTAAAAAGTTAACCATGAAGAAAATAAAAATATAAATTTGATTCTCTACTAAGCGTGAAATATTTCAGAATTGAAAAATGCAAAGTATTATACTACTCACATTGTGCCATGTTAGCTATTAGCGTGCTGTGATGATAAAAGAAAGAAATTATTACAGAAGATAATGCATCCCCTCCTCTGCTCTCAGTGGAGACAATTATTGAATTTTGTCTATACTGAAGTATTTATTCATAGCCCTTTTCAGACAGACAATGTGAAATTAATTTTTTTAATATTTCTGTATATAAAAATTGTGTATAACTGTAATTATCATATAGAGTTAATGTAAATAGTGTTAGCATATTTTGTGGTTCAGAGTAAATGTTGAATAAATTGTAATTATTGTTAATATTTCTAAAATTACCAGTGAACTTCATTAAAATGAATGTTTTCTTTCACTAGTTAAATTGGTTGCAGTGAGATATTAACTTTTGATAGTGAACACAGATCATTGGTGTAAAATTTAATCCAGGTCACCTTAACCATTCAAAATTCACAGGTAAAGTGGGAACCTGGAAGATTTTCTGAATGGTAAATGAAAACTTTAAATTGTATTTATACATATGTAAACATATTCCCCCTTTAGTTTTCCTTTTAATAGTGTTTTACAATAATCATTGGCATGATAACTTGCAATAAGTAAAATTACGTCATTAGGCGGATATTACTGATGGCAATTTTTCTGTCGATATTGTTAATTATTAGGTCTACATTTTCCAGCATCCCTTCGGAAATTCAGTTGAGAGAATTTAATATTAATTTGGAGGATAGTCATGGGTCCCATAATTTGAACATTTTTCTTGGAAAATATTAACAAAAAAATAGAAAAAAATCATATCTTCATTAAAGATAATAGATTTATGAATACAAAAGTATATACAATGTACTCATGTTCGTATTAATTTTTTTCAAATAAAATCTATTTCTACTCTATATCTTCTAATATATATGTAAAAGTATTTAATGAAAAATTGAGCATACAGAAATATTGCAGCATCTCCTTTTAAAGTATCAGGGCAAATTTAAGAATAAGCAACTTATATCTAATGCATGCTTAGGCAATACATGAAATAAAAGAAAAATTATTACAAATTAAATAAATCTCTAAGCAGGTATTTTATGGTTCTAAGATTTTTTTTTTTTTAAATAGCAATGTTTCAAAACAAGAGATCCTTCTACAATGCCATGTGAAAACACAGTGATGGAATCTGTTAAGAGTTCACATTGCACATCTCCCTCAGATGTCTCCAAGGTGACACTAGAGTCTACCAATATTAGATAGGAGCTAGATCTATTACACATTAAATATTTTACTAAATTTAGGGTTGGCTAGGGGCCTATAAAGTTATCACTTTGTAGCCTAGTAACATGTTCATAATTAAATGCTAACTAAGGAGAAAATTGCAAATGATAAACAAATAATAGGCAGTATAAGAAAGCATGTAGAGAATCCCTCCAAAATAATTTTATGATCTTGTGTCTCTAAAAACTCTTCAAATTCTCAGTAACCCTAAAGGAGAGATTCTTCCAATTCTTACTTTAGTTCTCCCTCAGTTTGAAATGCAGAGTTGAATTATGATGTATGATGGCACTTATACCTATGAATATCCTGAATTGGAAGATAGAGAACAGAGAAAGAGAAAATTGTTAATTCCCTCATCTTTAGGAAGAAATAAAGAATTGTTTAAAAGCAGCTGGCAAGAGAAAACTCAAGTTACCTTCCGAGAAAGCAGGTTAACTGTCGTATTTGATGTGTGACTGATAAAGGGAGGAAAGGCAGAAACAAAACTGGAGGGATTTTCTGCTCAACAAGACATCTGCTATCACACTAACAAATCAAAGTATTGGAGGACATGTATGATTTAGTAATTATTCAAATGAATTAATACCAAATAGAAAATCACCAAAAGATTGACTGCTGGGCAATCTAGAGTGATATTGACAAAAATAACATTGGTTTTTTGTTTGTTATTTTTTATTGGTGATACAAAAGGGTAGTTTCATTATAGTCACAAAGAGAGTTGAAGCAGTTCTTAAGGCATAATCACTAAGAGCACACACACAAAAAGTAGATAGAGGGCTTCCCTGGTGGTGCAGTGGTTGAGAATCTGCCTGTCAATGCAGGGGACACGAGTTCGATCCCTGGTCTGGGAAGAACCCACAAGCCACGGAACAACTAAGCCCGTGCACCACAATTACTGAGCCTGTGCTCTAGAGCCAGGGGACCACAACTACTGAGCCCGCATGACACAACTACTGAAGCCCACATGCCTAGAACCCATGCTCTGCAACAAGAGAAGCCACCACAATGCAAAGCCCAGTCACTGCAACGAAGACCCAATGCAGCCAAAAATAAATAAATAAATTTATATAAAAAAAAATAGAACTCCACTTATGAGAAATTATACACTATTTGCATATTAATTTATGTAGCAATAATAACTGCTTTGAAATCCAGTATCTTAAGTATAGAAACATCCATATAAGGTTTGTGGAATAAAATGATGTTTGCAAGGCTTAATATTTTACAATGATTAAACACTCCCTTCTAAATAACAATTATATGATCCAACTATACAGGTACATATTCAAACTCAGTTTTAGAAATTGGAAAAAAAATAATGTATATGTAATTGTATACTTAATGATTATATAAACTGATACAAATATTTAATACATTTTATAATGTTCAAACATAGTTTTCATAATACTCAGATGTTTTAGGGTGCACAGTCACATATTTTTACTACCGTCTTTAAAAAGGCAGCTCTCCTGGCATGTTAAATCACAATATTTCATCTTTAATCTTAGCTAGCCTTAACAGATATTATCTAATTAGAAGCACAAAAGAGTCAACGATATATTTTTTTCATTGTACCACTGCTGATATTTAGTTGATTATGAAATGGTTTCACTGTAATACATTAAGTTGGCATGCAAATATTTAATATTAAAGCCTCTTTAAAAAAATAACTGTTGTCGCTTACTTAGCTTCTGTATCAATATTTCTTGCTTTCTTTCCTACTAGGCATACGGGATGATCATATTTCTCTGTCCCCTTGAAGTTTAGGGTAGTTTTAGGACTTACTTTTTCCAAAGAAAAATAAGGCAATGAAAAGTGAATCAGTTCTTGGCAGAAATACAAAAGAATTAGTAGGCAATTCTCCATGCTCTTTTCTTCGTCATGCTGATTGTGGAAATAGAGAATTCTGTATAGTGGAGACCCCATCAATATGGATTGCTGAGATGTTTCACAGAGGAGAGTTGCCCTAGAAGGACCCTCATATTCACAGCTAACTTAAGGACTGAAATGTAAACATTAATTATTAAACTACAGAAATTGGAGGGCAGGGGTTGTCAGCATGGTATAACCTAGCTTATCCTGATTCATATAATATTTTTTTCCCAATTCCCACAACTGAGTAGCCCACTCCACTAACTTCACATGTTTAAAAGTATCCTATTTCTATAGAGAAGAGATATAAAAGGCATTCATGTAAAATCTATCAGAAACATTTAGCTGCATTTAGCGCTTTGGTAAACACCATTTAAGTAACAGGCTTACTCCTAAGTTATTTATTCACAATAATGATAAGATTGGTCCTTGTTCTACAGGAACATATGTTCTAGAGAGAAGGCAGACAGAAATACAAATGAATCAGTTCAATACAGTATGATCATTGAATTAATGGAAATACATACAAAGAGAGTGAAAGCAGACAGAAAGAAATCACATCCCTGCTTGAGGGAGTTAAGGAAAACTTTGCAGAGAAGAGTAAATTTGGTGACTGAACACAGAGTCTGAGCATATTCTAAACAAAGGGAATATGCAAAGGCCTGACAATGTATGAGCTCAGGACAAGTTTGTGGTTAAATATTGCCAAATAAATATAATGGAGGTATTGGGATAGATCAGACTGGACAGCTGGACCAAGCTATATCACAATGAATCATATGTGAAGGACTTTATATGTTTATAAATGAGAAATTCTGGAAAAACATTGCATTATAGAAAACAAAAGATGTAGAATAGAGAATGAACAGAACAATATTTTAAATGGAAAAAAATGTGGGTAGCAATATTTGAAAAATGAGGGACCTGGATGTATCTAAGATGCCTCAAAGGTTTCAAGTGGAAAAATATATGGAACTGACTGAGATGTGAGAATGTAAGAAGAAAAACTGATTTGAGGAATGGAAAGAAAACGTAGTGATTAATTCAGTTTGGGACACACTGAATTTGTATTTATGTTTCATTTGAGTAAAGATGTCTAGCAAGAGCTCAAAATAAAGTTTTTGATCTCTGATTCTTCCCACTTTCCTAAAATTGTGTAACACAAACTGGTCAAAGAAAACATATAGATTGAATTGAAAAAGTGAGGATTAAGTGGTAGGGGATAAAGGAGACAGCTAGAAATAACCTTTCTGAAATCTCACATGTTTATTTTTCTTGGTGCTTGAATCCCTCACGTGTTTCCTTAGTTTCCCTGTGAAGAATGCCTATCTTATTACTCACTAGAGCTTAAATTTTGTGAAATCAAGGGTTTTGCTTTATTTATATTTTAGAGCCTACAGAAGTTACAGCAATGTGTGTAGTTAGGAATCTCAATAAATTATAGATCAGAATTTAGTCCTTACTTCAGTTATCTACATGTGTAGGCAATAGGAGAATTGTGTGGTATCAGGATTTGCTAGCATAAGAATTTAACTTAGAGAACAACTAGATACACTTAATTCCCCAGCTATGGAATCTATAACAAAGAGATTTAGTCATGTGATCAGGATTATGCAGGAGGTAGGCATATCTGAATATACTAACTGGAAGTGGCTGGCCATTGTCCTGCATTGTTCTGATATGCTCTTTTTAATCATCTTTGAAAAGTTAAGAAAACCTAAAAGTATACCTTCAAAGTATTCTTTGTTAGAAATAAATTTCTGACCCTGTAACAGCTTGGTTTAATACCACTTTTGGCCTCACAAACAAGAGAGATAATTTGTTTGGTTCCCTCCATGGTGATAAGGTCAAAAGGACTTATTAAAAGATCAATGTCCATGGTCAAATTTCTGAACCTTTAGAGAATCTGTGACATCTTGTCAGCAGAGTGCCCAAGAAGGTCTGTGTGCAATGTAACCATACGCATTCAATGAGACACAATTTCACATCGTCAGATAATAAACAAACATATCACAATTCTGATTGTAACTGAGCTCTGTCTTGGCACTCAAGTCCTGAAAAAACATTTATCTGCCCTTAAGTTTTACTGTTTATGTTTCTCCATTGAAATTCCATTCTCACTTTAACAACACCACAATACAGATTACCTGACTTCTGTGATGCTAATTGACATTCCAGAATTATTACTCAATCTTTTAGACTTTTCCTGCTTGCCTTCCATGGCCCTGGTCATAAAGACATATGGATATTTGATTTTGGTTTGGAACATTCACTTATGGTAATAATGCCAGGTCTGTTTTTATACCTGTAAATCATTTTTAGTCCCAAAACTGTATTTGGAAGCATGCTCCCCTACCTTCCACTAAAGCCTTGACCCTATTCCCAAATCAGACCCATGGTTATATATTCATTCCTGTTTTACTCCATCTGCCAACTGTCATAAAACCTTGTGCTTTACATTCAAGCAGATTTAGCATATGGTTTCCTAATGTTTATTAATTCAAGAGGCTGTTCCAAGTGAAGAGACAAACATTTCATGAAAGATCAAGGATCTGTAGAAAACTAGGCAAGTAATTGGCTTATATATCTTTGTTTCAGAATGTGTTTACTGAGAGGACTACTTACCCATTTACAGAATAATAGCATCACAGATTCAGTAGCATTAAATTGGCAAAAGATTGCTTTGTAGGTCAGGAAGTCTGTATTGTAGAGATTACCAGGATATTAAAATGACATTTGTGATCAAAAGAAAAGACAACTAAGAACATGACTAGCACAATTTACTGTGATGTGGGATGACATTATTCATAAATATTCTTAATCACAGCATGCTACCATTTCCAACGCAAGACCAAAAACATACGTAGTTAATTTGGATTCATTTTTATTGGCTCCCTCCATTTTGGCTTTAACTTTTAATTTACTCTTGATTGTATTTATATTTAAGTAATTTGTCATTTGCATGATTTACTAGAAAATAACTTGATTTAGACTCTATCTCATATAACCACTTTTTAAAGAAATTACACCTTTTTTCTGCTCCATACTTATAGTATTACAAATATGGTGTGAACTGTAAATGGTTTATGAATATGCTTGTAAAATATACATGTGTTTTCTTATTTTTCAAGTTACCTGATCATAGATACAGTTCTAGAGACTTTGGGCAATATTCTAATGTGAAAGTTTCTAGAATACCTGTGGAATTCTTTGAGAATGCACAGGAATCTTTAGGAATCATGGAGGATAAAATGTTTATTGAACACCAATATGTTAGTGTCATCAGAAGCTTATACCAGTTCAATAAATCTCCAATAAAAGTGGAATTTTACAAAGTTGACAATAATGGTAAACCAATAACATGGAAAATAATAGAAAAAAAAAGAAAAGAATTTTAGGGCACTAACCATGTATAGTATGTATAATTTCCTGATTCACAGTAGTGCATTTGATACAATGATGGCTGAAGACTGATGAGATGGAAAGGATCTTGAAATTGGTGTGTGTGGATCTGTGTTCTGGGCTGAGCTCTGTCACTAATGATCTCAGTGAACTTAAGCAAGTCACTTAATCTCATAAGTTCTTCATCTTTAAAAATTGGTCAAACTATTTCTTGGATAATTTCTCTGATTATAGCCTAAATTGTGTTTCCTCAAAATTCATATGCCCATGCCCTAACCCTCAGTATTTCACAGTGTGACTGCGTTTGGAGACAAGACATTTAAAGAGTGAACTAAGATGAAATGAGTCAGTAGAGTGGGTCCTTATCCAATATGACTGGTGTCTTTATGAGAAGAGAAGATTAGCAGGGGGAGAAGGAAAGAAAGAGACAGAGAGAAGCCAGACACATGTATGCAGAGAGAAAAATGTGTGACCATACCACAAGAAGGGAGCATCTGGAAGACAAGCAGAGGGAACTCAGAAGAAATCATACCTGTTGACACCTGGGTCTTGCAGTTCTACCCTCTAGAACTGTGGGAAAATAAATTTATGTGTTTAAGGCATGCAGTCTGTGGTATTTTGTTATGGCAGCCCTAGAAAATTAATAAACCCCTTGGCCTCTAGAAATATGTAATCAAATACTCGTTGAACTATATTTCTTGACTAGATTTGGGGATAGAAAATGACATGGTGAAGATTCATTTTAGTGTCATAAATGCAAATGACTTACAGAAAGAGAACTAAAGGCATTTACTTCAGTCCATATTTAACATATCATGGCAGCATATATGTCTCCCTAATCTTGTACCTCTTGTCCAGTAGAAACCAGAGACACAAAACTAAAAGACATTTTCTCTTTCAATAGATAAGAGAGTATTTAGTGAAACCTTCACAAAGTATAAGTTTAATGCAACCCTAATGTCTAATGTAATGAGAGATTGATTGGCACTATGATTCTAAATGACTGTAAAATGTATAACCTCTACAGAGATTATTCCATCATTGAAAGTTATCTCCATTGTGTGGCATGGCCACTTTTAATGTTTCCTCTGATATTTTTATATCAAAATGTATGTAGAAATGTTTACCTTTAATTTATTACTAAACATTTCATACAAGTGGACAATAGTAGAATATAACTTAAAGCACATTGACCGTGTCAGAGTTACTCAGGAAAACAGAAGCTATGCTATTTTAACTGAGGGACATTAATTATAAGAAATTAAATTCCTTAGACTTCAAGTGTTTGTTAGAAGATTAATATTAGCATGGAACACTGGGGTAACAGAAAGATAACTGTAGGAAGCATCTACCATTCTAAGGCTGAGGGAACCCTATGGAATTATCAGAACCTAAAAGACAATTACTTCTTGGTATTGCTTATACATGGACTATATTTTTTTTTTAATGTCAAATGCATAGAAACAGGGAGTAGAAAAGTTGTTGCCAGGGGTGTTGGGAAAATAGAGAGAAGTTGGTTAAAGCATACAAACTTTCAGCAATAAGATGAAAAAGATCTGAGGATATAAGATACATAGCCCATATATCATATCATATATGTAATTACTTTACAAAAAGACCTAATTACTAAAGCAATAAAATTTAATAATTCTTTCCTACAATATCTCTTATAAATTTTAGATCATAACCTCCTAAAACACTATCAATTTGTTTAATACTCTTGACTAAGCTAATATTGTTAAAATAGAAACTCAATTTGATTTTAATGACTTTTTTTCCAAGAATAAAATAAATGTACGCTCATTATTTAGGAGTCAGTAGACTAAATCTATAGCTTCTAAAAAATGACTTTGTTACCATATGGAAATGATAATAAAATTATTTGAAAAATTAAGCTAGCAAAACAAAGCAATATACTTTTAAAAAATGAGTCAGTAAATAATAGAGGAAATTGATTTTACCAAGTTTAAAACCAGAAAGGGAGTTATTTTTTATTAAATTAAGATTGTGGAGACATTCATCTATAACTATAATTTCAGGCTAGTCTTTTTTTTTGAAACAGATGTACTACAGTATTTTCAAAATTTGAAATATGTATAATATAGTCTTTAGAAAGGTATTAATAAATAATTATTTCTAAAAGTTTCTCAAATAAGGCATATCACATATTTTTGGCAACCCTCTAAAAGAGATTGTATTTATTTTCTAACTATTATAAAGATTCATCTACATTCACTTTAACTTTGCCATTTTGAATATTTTATTTCAATGTCCTGGCAGAAGAAATTACTGAAAAGAGCTATAGAAGACATTTGATGTTACACTTTTATTTGGCAAAAATGCTGTCTCCTGTGTGAATTAAAAACCAATGTCATTGTGTATTGAGTTATTTTTTAATATATTATGTGATATCTCTGTCTCTCAAGATTTTTTTTTTTTTAATGACTGCAAGGACCTACATTAAAACCAAAACAATAACAAAAAAAATCTGTTCTCAAGTAGGTACAGAAACACATTTGCTTCATCATTTCTTCACTGAAAAACACCCTTTGCAGTGTACCTAGAATATTTTTCTAAGAAATAGATTTGTATAAGACTTCTCCCAGAGTGCATTATATTAATCTCAACACATTTACTAGAAAAACAGTACTATCTTATAAAGAAATGCACTTTTCATCATAAAGATAATAATAAAATATTATTGGAAAACATATGTATCACCCTATTAACTGATGAATTGAAATAAAAGACATAGTCTATAGAAGTTCACTTAATATCTATTTTATTGTTACTTGTAACCCATGAATTAAAAAAATATATTTTTGATCATATGTAAATTAAACTTGATCTACTAATTTCAAATAATTTTAAAATAACAATACACATTCTGGTCACAAAACCTAGAATTTGAACAATATTATCTTTTGTAGCTTTGGGGGGAGGCACCCCCAAATGCTGTGGCCTCAGAGTGAGTTCTGTGATTAACATGACAGAAAAATTAATACAGGCTCTATATGCCTCATGACCAAAACATTGATTTTTTTTGGTCTGTTTGCAGTATGGGGAATACATATGTGGAAAAGAAAAAAAAAAGAAAATCCAAATGCAGCGACTGTGTGTGTGTGTTTTAATTTAAATCTCCATTTTCTTTCTCTTCTCATTTGACATAATATCTAGTAGAAATATAGTTCATAATTAGATCTCTGACCAACCAATGAAAAGCAACAAGAGAAACTGGTCACTTACAGGCCAAAGATAACTCTAAGAGGAAAGAGAAAGACAGAAGGAAAAATGAAAGAAGAAAAAATTAGAATAAAAAAAGAAGCAAAGGAGAAAGGAAAGAAGGAAGGGAGACAGAAAAAAAGAAAGTGAAAAGTGGATGACTATATTCCTTTTTCCTCTCTTTCTTTTTTTTTTTCTGGCTTTGCAAGTTAATTTGTGACAATTGATGTATACATAATTGAATGATAACTCAGAGGCAGAGCAGATTGGCAGAAGTGATCATAATCCCTAGAGACTGTGCTCCTCTGGGTTGGTTTTGTCTCACAGTTATTCCTTTAGAGAGAAGATCCAAAGAGACTTGCTTGAGGATATTCTCACAATAGAAACCAATCCCTTTCTCTACAACTGAGCTAGGAACTAGAAAGGCAAATCTTTCTTTACATATTATTCTAGAGGAAAGTGAGATGGGGGCTGGGGATATGTGTAGTGTGTAATTAACTACTGTTAAAATAATTTAATTTTGTGCCAGTGGCTAATATTCTTATTTTGGAAGCATTTGAATTTAAATACCAAAACCATTATTAAATATTTCTACTGGTTGGAAACACACCAGTAAAGTTGCAGTCATCAAAAAATTATGTAGACATTAATAAAAATAGGTTGAACTTTTCTATAGTGCATCATATATGCTTATCACTAAACTTGAAGTCTGATTGAAAAGGAAATCTTTATTTAAGAATTTTATTATGAACTTTTCCAGTAATCATTTATTTTTATTTAATTTTTATTTGTCTTTAGAAATTTGAAAGTTTCTTCAAGAAAATAAGATAGCCGCAAAGGATTTCCCCTTTGTCCTCTTGTCACAGCTGGGTGTGGGACATTATCATAACCTGATGTATTGATCTACTTTTTAAAATATTTCAAAATTAGGTGTTACATTTTAAACAATTACTGAAAATTAAGGTCCCAGATATTTAATATTGCTATGATTCTACATCTCAACATTAATTTTACCTTATGAGATAAATCATTTCAATATTGCCTGATAGGCCTTATATTTTGCCTTTGCATTTAATATTTTATATTGGAAAAAACATAGAGTAAGCCAAATTACTGTAGTTAATTGGTGAGAAAAAAAAATGTCGTCCAATCTGTACATATTGTGATAAGTAAAATGGGAAGCATTGTTAGTAAGAAATGTGCTAAAGGAAATATTTATGCATCCATTTTTTTAATTCAGTTTTGAAAAACTCCAAAAACCTTATAATTTATTGGTTAAGAGAACAAAGAAGATTTAAATCTTGACTATACTATCTGTTCTGGGTTTGTTTTTTTTTACCTTTTACATAATTACTCTAAGCCTCCGAACACTCATAATTTTAAAAAGATAACACTAATAAGAATAAAACAAATAGATAATATTTATTATCTATTTCTAAACCTGTCCAGAGAATGACTTAAATGGCGAGGATTGTGCTTCTTTTTAAGAGTGAGATTAGTAGATATTTTTATATAATATAAAAAAAATTATAATGTTGATATTAATGAATAACAAGTAGAGTTATGTATAATTAATGAGATAATTTATTATTATTATTATTGTATAATGGCTTTCAAACTAATTTTATAACAAATATTTTCCAAGCTGTATAAAATTAGGAAGTAGAAGATTATATTTTATTACATTATATTTTTCAAACATAGATTATTTACCATCAATTTGTCATTCTTGTAATATGAATTAGTTTTGTCCAAAAACAAAAGCCTTACTTCTTTCTTCTTATCCACTCCAATTCTCTGAATGTTCACTTTTTGATTAAAATTAAAACTGGATTAAAAGCACAGCTATCACAAGAGGCTGATTCTTGAGCTATTCCCTGGTGTTTCTACATCACAGATTTCTTTTTTAATTCTTCCTAGATTTAGAATAATATGTTTCTTACTTCTATTCCTCAGTGCCACTTTTTGAGTTGTCTCAATTGTAAGTCAAACAAACTGGCAGTTTTAGATTAGGGGAGGACTCTTGAGATGGAATAAGTAAACTAGGAATCTTCACAACATCTTCTTAATCAGCTATCTTCTCCCCTTTCTATAGTTAAATGAAAGTAGCAGCTATCGACCTTTTTATGTTAGCGTGACCACCATGAGTCACACTATTAATCATTTTCATGGTGATATTTTAGCTTAAATTAATATTGTATTTTATTTTAACCTCAAGTTTCACTTGAATATCTTTTCCATTGATTATTGTTATACTATACTGTTGTGTATAAATAACTTAATAAATACAGGGATCATTGGCATATATTTCTGTATGACAGATAAAGAATTAGAATAAGTGATGTATACATTTGTTGACCACTAGTTAATATACCAAAAGGAGTTATTTCAGTGGTAAACATGACATGGTTATTTCCCAGTGAAGCATAGCATGCATAAAAGAGAGTAAAACAAGTTAGTAGGTAATTACTCTAAGTGTCCGGGAAGTAGAGATCACATAGAAGAGTCATGTCCTGTGGACACTTTCACTTACATAGCAGGGAGGGATGCAGTTGGCAGTCACCTAAAGGATTCACAAAATAAATTACACATACACTAAACTCTTAAGATAAAAATGGAGTTAGCCAGGCAAAGAAGGTGGAGAGTTTTGCTGGGATAGAAAACAGTAGGTTCAAGCTGTCAGAGGCTAGAGAAAGAGCATCACCATCAAGGAAGTGAAAAGAAATCTCTGTGGGGACATGCAGAGAAGTAGTTGTGAGAAAAGACGGTGAACGTATAAGCAGGAACAGTACAAAAATGATGGTGGCAATCATGTAAATACTTTGCATTTTAGTCTCAGTTTACTTGTTTATAGATCTTTTCTTGCTTCTGGAAAAAGCTATGCATGATGCTAGTTGACAAGGACAATCAGGTTTTAGATATTCTAAAGCAGTCAAAGAGATGACACACCTATCAGATGAGTCGTTTACAGAGAAACATAGAAAATCGGCATTTATTAATGTCATTACATTTTATGCTTATTTTATATTGCTAAGGAATTTTAAAAGTAATTCATAAATTTTAAAAAGAGGATGAAAATAAACAATTTCTAGCAACTGAAGAGATAAATCTTATAGAATTTACTTGACACCTGAGTAAATCTTTTGAACTAAGGTCAAGAAAGAGAAAAGCTTGGAGAGGCCAAGGTCACTGTAGAGCATCTATCCTGACATCCATGACCACCACTTTTAGGTACAGAACATTAACTGGTATGCTATTTTCAGAGGCAGTGTAGTGAAGTAGAATACTGTCTGCATGGACTCAGAAGTTAACTGCCTGAGATCAGATGCTGACTTTGCAAAAGACTACTGGGGAGACCTAAGTTATTTAAACTCTCAGTGCTCTTTTCTGTAAGTTGGAGATAAAAATAGTACTATTACATCTTAGGATTATCGTGATAATTAAATTAATTGACATCTGCAAAAACAGTATGTGGAGTATGGAGATCAGCAGCAGTACTCCTTACTGGAGTACAGGGATGGATCTGAGGATGAAGAGAGTAGAAGTATTCATGCTTTAAAGCTGTTTATCTTATATCATCCCTATCTAATGAGTTTTGTGTTTAAATACTTAAATACATGTATATTAAATCCTTGTGGAAAGAACAATTGAGTATGTAGATAAGGTCACCATATGCCTTATTGCCCAAACTGGAACACCTTTTAGAGTGAAAGTGGGTGTTAGTAATAATTAGGACTAAAGAATGGTGATTCTAGGACCATCTTCAATAAGTAGGGAAATTGTACCCTCAGAACCAGGTGGGATGTTAAATTTGTTGCTTTAAGAGCCAAAAATTCCTTGATTACATCTTCTTTGTAGGCAACTTTTACATGAAGATTTCAGTAATGACAATAATGATTGATGGCATTTATGTAGTTCTTTAATGTTTTTCATACATATTACATGTTTTATTCCCAATAATAAACCCATCCAGAAGGTGATACTTTTAATTATCACTGCTTCACAGGTGAGGAAATTGATACATGATAAATATAAATAAATTTCTATGAAGTCAGTTTCACTCAGCAATGAGCATTAAAGCCAAGATTCCAATAATGGCAGTTCCGTGTCATAGCCTACATTCTTAAAGGTATGCCATAGAACCTTGAAGGAGTGGTTGTGTGGAGAATTAGGTAAGAAGTAGAATTAATATGGATTTAGATACTGATTAGGCATTGGTGGAGAGGAAGAGAGAAGAGAGTGGGTTTGGCCTTTTAAAATTCCTTCAGAAAATGTGTACATCATAATACCATCTATTCATCGATTATTAGTTAGCAGGTGTTTTCCTCTGTTCCTCCCCAAATATATGAACTTTGATTTAATAAGGTATTATCCAGAGAAATGAATGTCCTTACAATCATATTTATTGTAGAAAGAAGACATTATAGAATAATCAGTTTTGAGGTTTCAGATTAAAAATATGCTAAAATTATTATAAAAACTTGAATTTTAAATAATTATGTGACAATTGCTTTTCACTTGATTATATATTGTTCTTTTACATACATAAATAAAGATATTTTAAGGGAAAATTAAGAGACATATTTCCAAAAGTTTCCATACTAATAATTTTCTTATTCTGAATATATTTATTTTTAAATAAGAATGAAAGATAGTCATTTAAAAAACCTTTCATGATTCCAGGTTAATATAGCAGCCATGGATAAATTATTTCAAATTTTAATTTCAATTACAGGTCCTCTCATTTTCTTAAGGCGATTTAAAACATGGTGTTATGGATTGAGTCCCCTTAAAATTCACATGTTGAAGCCTAACCCTGAGTACCACAGAATGTAACCTTATTTGGAAATAACATTGTTGCAGATGTAATTAGTTAAGATAAGGTCATTAAGGTGGATCCTCATCCTCTGTGACTGGTGTCATTATAAAAAGAGGAAATTTAGAGACAGAGACATACATACAAAGGGAGAACTATGTGAACATGAAGCCAGAAATGGAGCTGATACTTCTATAAGTCAAGGAGCACAAAAAACTGCCAGCAAACCACCAGAACATAGCAGTGAGGCATGGAACACACTCTTCCTCAGAGTCTCAGAACAAGCCAACCCTACTGACACTTTAATCTCAGACTTCTATCCTCCAGAGTTGTGAGACAATACATTTTTCTTGTTTATTCTACCCAGTTTGTTATGGCAGACCTAGAAAACTAATCCACCTATATATATATATATATAAATATATATATATAAAAAATACATTTGTATACTAGTTTAAAAATATTAGTCAATGTTTCTTCTGGTTTCCTCTACGTTATAAATTTTGACATGGCTTCTCTTTTCTATTTATATGTAAGTGAGATGACATATAATTAGTGTAAAACTAAGTTATATGCCTAATATTACAATGCTTTCCAAATGTTAACAGCTAAAATTCTGAAACTACCTTGGGACAACCCATTATTATTAAATGTGTTATAACTAAATAGCCATGTGGCTTTGGAGCAATAGTTTAACACTTCTGGGCCACAATTTTCTCATATTGTGTTACATAGTCTTTGAATTAAAGATCTCTATGGATCTTTTTCATTATAAACTCTATGCTTTGTAATTTTTTAAGGAACTTTACATGTTACGAAGTTAGATATACTGAGTAACCTATTCCAGTACTTCTCAATCTAATGTGCAAAAGAATTACTTGTAATTCTTGTCATAATGCAGATTCTGGGTCACTGAATATTGCGTGGTCCTGAGATTCTGCATTTCTAGAAAGCTTCTAACTGATGCCCTTGCTGCTGGTTCTGGACTATATTTGTGTAGCAAAGGGTTTTAACTTTGCCATGGTTATCAGATGAATTTTAGTCTCCACCCTCACCCGGGCTGCCATCACTAATGACATTAACACCAAAGTTTTCATTTTAAAAAAAAATCCTAGAATCAAAATTCCTTGATATAATTAATTATAATTTTGTTAATTATGAAATAATAGATGATAACAAAACAAAAATTGTTAACCGTTTATTGACTGTTTATTATGTTTTAAGCAGATCAGGCAGGATGAGGTTAGAAATATTGTTGCTAAAGTGGTTGTGCTGGGATCCAACCCTGTTCCAATTCCAGATCTCACCTCCTGAATCACTGCATATAAGAGTGTATGTGCATAGGTAGTTGCGTGTACACATATGCACATATGTATGTATGTGAGTGTGTATGTATTCATCCTCTGAGACCATTTCCGTTACCATGAGCAATTTCAATATTTAGGAACGATTTTGTGTTATTTACCCATCTCTAACTTTAACGAGTTTACATGTGCATTCTTAACTGTTTGATTTCTTTTTCTCTATTATGACTTCAACCTCTGATTGTTTCATGCTTCCTCGTTTTTTAGTTAAATTCTACTCTTTTTAACCATTATAAATTACTAAATCCCTTGGCCTCTCCACACTCATCAGGCCAATCTAGGTTTTGCAGTCCTTTCTCCATAATCCTGCTTCAACTGTTTCCATTTTTTACAGCAACCATTCCAAAGATACGTTATAAAACATGGGTTCATTGGATCTATTTCAGTTCCAAATATCTTACTCATAAAAAGTATACTAATTATTCTGTTTATCTGTTTCTCTTTTCAAAAATTTTACACATTTTTTAAGTTAAAGATGTATCAAATAAACAACTAACAATACAAGACCCAAGGCTTATTCTAGAATGCATGAACTATGAAGGGATATTTCCAAAATCTTTCATTCGATAGAAAAATGTATTATATAAATATTCCAGTGGGCAACCATATAACTATACTTTCACATTATAGAACCACATCTGTGGTACTAGATTCAGCTACTGTCACCACATATGGGGAAACTTAAATAAGACTATCAAATTTCAATTCAACAATGAGAATGAGCAAAGTATTGATAGGCTCAACAGCAAGGGTGATCCCTCAAACATAATGTTGAGCAAAGTAAGCGAGAGAAAATTGTCTACACTATGTGATTGCATTTTTTGACATTCATAAGCAATTCTAACTAACCTATGATTTTAGAAGTCAGGATGTTTTTTACCTTTAGGGGCACAGTGTATGGGACAAGATGCAGGTGCTACTCAACTGTGTAAAATTTCTTGGAGCTGCATTCTTCTGTCTGATGTACTTTCCTGTGTGAATACAATGTTTCAATTAAAAGTAGCTTCAAAAAAAGAAAAATGTGACAATTTACAAAATTTTAGAAGTTGGTGATTTTGAGTGTTAGCATGTTATTTTCTAAAACTTTTAAAATATTTTAATATTTCACACTAAAATATTAATCAAAACTATAGTGCATTGGCCTCATTTTGTCTTGCGCCACATTTGTCAATGTAATATTAAGATAGATGGAGATGATATGTAATATAGAATAGAATATTCTCCTGGCCATTGAGATAATTTGCACAGGAAATGACTCCTCATCTCCTGACTGGGCATCACTACACAACATCTATCTAGTAAGAAAAGTTTGTACACTAGCTGAATGTTAAGGCTCAAGTAACTGCTGGTCCCTCCCACATCCCTCTCCTCTGATTGACAGGATGGGCTCTGGGTGCTCTTGAGAAAACAGCATTGTGTCCTCATCCTCAGGCGGAGAAACTGTTTTGAGTATTGTCTCATCATTCTGAACTATCTTCTACTCTGTCATAGTGTTTGTTGCTTCTCATTCTATTGTCACTAATAATCTCGGCTGCTGCCAGCACCACAGCGACCTTTTATTCTTTCTTCTTATCTTGTTCATTATCCGCAGCTTTCCATTTGCTTTATACAAAAATTTAGTCCTCCTCCTATTCTTTTTCTTTCTCTCTCTCTCCCTTTCTCTCTTTCTCTCTCTCTCCCTCTCTCTCGCTCTCATATTTTGTCTTCATTGGTATGATGTTAGTCATCCAAAGACTTCTCTGGGTGAACTGTACAATGTATGGAGTATATGTTTTACCACGTCTAACTATTTTGTTCTTTTTTTTCTCCCACAGTTGACATTAATATCAAATTCTTCCCCTCCCTCCTTTCTTTCTTTCTGAATCTAGTAGTTTTTTCTTCTTCTCAATATGAAGGAAGAGTAAAATTTGGAACCTGTGTATATAGATGTGTTTGTGTTGTGTGTGGTGGGTTGACTAAAATTGCCAATAGTAGCTCATATTTTGAAAAGTGTAAACGGTATTCAGGTAAAAATAATAATTTAGTTGATGAAGTAATGATAACTTGTGGGGTATTTGGAGCCTTGCAAAGGGAAAAACAGTTGCAAGTCTTTTATTTTTCAAATATTAACATTTAATTAATTTCAGGCCTTAAATGAATCAGCTTCTCCAATCCCATTCAAACACAACCAATGTAGAATTTTAAATTCATTTTTTAAATTGTTTTTTTTTTAATGTAATTACTAACTTTAGTCTTCCTAAACTTTAGAAATTTCAGAAATTCTGGTCAATAAATATTGTGATGTTTCTTCCTTAATTAACTTGAATAATTTTTTTCTGGCTGTTCTTGAGCTTTTTTTTAAACTACCACATTGGTTGCTTTGAGATCTAAATATGAAGGTGTCTGAAAAACATTTAGATAGTGCCTAATGCACAATAAGAGCACTGAAAGGAATACTTATATTTTTCTTGCTTATAACTATAATAATTATTATATAAGCTGGCAAACATTATTTTTGCTCTTACTATGAGCTAGGAATATAACCTTAAAAAAATCAGTCAATGTCAATTTGTAAACCACTAATGCTAATCTTTGGAGAGTAGTTCCATGATTTGAGGCAGAAAAGACACTAGATGTATCTGGGACGTCTTGTTGTTGCCAGAAAGCAAGTATTCCTGTAAAAACATCAAGAGAGAGCTCTAAATGACTGAAGAAGCTGCTTAAATATATCTATGGATTTTAGACTTTGCAAACATGAAAGAGGAACAGCGTTAAATATTAGTAAGCCTAGTAAGCTCTTAAATAAAAAGGTAATGTGCCAAGACCTGAAGCTTCCATTGGCTTTGGTGACCACATATCATTACTATGTAGGAAGAAGCAGAGAGAGTCCAATAAATAGTTAAAAATAATAAAATAACCAATGCCTAGAAGAAAGATAACTCCACAGATAAGCTCCAATTCCCTAGGAGAGCTTAGATGATATTTCTAATTATAATGAAGCATTAAAAACAAAAATCAGGTTAATATATCATATATATAGCACAATGGGTCAGGTACTACTGTGAATGCAAATATAAAAACCTCAGTTCTGGGAAAGATCAGTGTTTCAGAAATTAAAGTCCGTAAGTAAGTCTGACATTTCATAGACCCATCATATAAAAGTGAAACTATATTTAAAAATTTATCTCATCACTCATTACTTGGTGTGGAATTAATTCAAGTCTGTTTAGTCAGAAGAGGCTTCTTTGAAAAAGGGATTTATTATTTTCAACTGTTTTCTTCCCACTCTTGAAAAACATTTCTCTGCTCCACTCTCAAACAACAATTCTGTGTAGTGATGAATAGTGAAAAAAAAAATCTAGATCCCAATATTCATCATCATTAAACATTTATCAAGTACACTGTTAATTGCCAAGCTGGTGAAATATTTAGTTGTTATATCGTAAATTTCAACCACTTCCCTCCACTTGCAAGCCACCTTTATGGGCAATATCACACCTGCAAACCATGCTGTGTTGGATGGTTTAGGCAAAGATATTTTCTATCAGATGAATTTGCACCCTTGGCCACAGCTTATTGTTCAAAGTGAGTTGCAATGATTTCAAGTACTGTTATAGATTTGTAGAAATTACTGCAGTATGGGATTGAAACAATTAAATGTATAGAAAGATTAGAGAGTGACCAATTAAAATTGTGATGGAAATTAGGAGAATCAAAGAATTTAAATCAAATAGTCTTGATCTCAGTGAAGAATAAGGTTTTTTTTTATATGCAGATGATAATGGTGGTACAAGTAGATACTGGATTACCAAATTTTTTAAAAACAAAGGGAAAAGAGTATTGTGCAGAGAATAATCAATGACCCAGATAAAAAGGAGGGCAAGTTGTAAGACCAAGGTCTTGAATGTAACAGTAAGGATAGAAGGAAGAACACAGAGATAAGTTTCTGAGGCAGAGAAGATATTTCCACTTGGTAGGTAGACTTTATAAAGAGGAGTGACAGTGACAATGTACAGAGAATGTTTACATGCTCTGATCTGAGGTTAAAATTTCAATCATCAAATATTACTTGAATCTAATTTCTAATCTTTAGCAAATTTAGACATCTCAATCTGGCAGCTCCACATTTTAGATTATGATTTTTCTTCCCTCAATGTCCATTCATATCATTTGTGTATTTTTCCTTGTATCTATTATTTAAGGCCTATATCAGATAACATTATATTCATTAATGTTTCTGAAAATTCTCAGCCATTAACCCTTGTTAGTATTTTAATTTATAGTTTTTGATGGTAATTCTAAAATGTAAGCTCATCGAGAGGATTTTTTTATTGTGTTGTCTCCAATACTTAGGATCACAAATGTATATTTTATGTGTACTTTGTTTACAGTCGATGATTAAAGTTTTGAATAGTAAATGTTTATTAAAATTAAATTGACTCTAACATTAACTAGATTCCATGCTGATCTAGTAATCTAGAGTAATATTTTCAAGAAATTCAATGTGAAATTATTTAAAAGTGAATAAAGTCATTATTAGAGAACAGGTGCAAATTTTTCTGGGAGGGAGTCATGTTGCTGATACAAGTAGTCTAAGATATTTGGCACAATAATTAAGATTCTGCATAGCTGCAAAGAAAAGCACTGAACTAAAATTAGATTTAAGATCAGGAGTAAACTATAGTAAATAATAGCTAAGTAATTTTTAAAAATGACAACTATTTTCATTTTTAAATGTTTTCATTAAAATCAGTGACATTTGCTCACTGTTTAAAAATAAAGCCTAATAATGTTAAGTTTGCCTGATGTGTAAAATATTATATACACCTATAAATCTGTATAGATATATTGATGCTATATACACAGATGGTATACATGTGGGTAATTTGTTTATGTGTGTAGGCCAAATAATGCCCCACCTTGAAGATTCCACACCCTAATCCCTGGAGCAAGTTAGTTACATGACAAAAGGGATTTTGCATTTGGAATAAAATTTGCAAATCAGCTGACCTTTAAATAGGTTATCTTGGATTTTCCATAGTCCCAAGTAACCACAGAGATCCTTAAAAGATGGAAGAGAGGCAGAAGAGTCAGACTGAGAGATGCTACAGGGGAGGAGGCAGAGGTCAGATGAAACTGAAAGGGAGGTCAGTTAAATGTGAAGTATAAAACAGGGGTCCCCAACCCTCACCCACAGATGGCTCCCGGGCTGCACAGCAGGAGGTGAGCAGCAGGTGAGCAAGGGAAGCTTCATCTGTATTTACAGCCACTCCCCATCGCTCGCATTACTGCCTGAACTCCGCCTCCTGTAACCATTATGATGAGTTGTATAATTATTTCATTATATATTACAATGTAAGAATAATAAAAATAAAGTTAACAATAAATCCCCCACCCACCCCCACCCCCGGTCCGTGGAAAAATTGTCTTCCACGAAACCGGCCCCTGGTGCCATAAAGTTTGGGGATGGCTAGTATAAAAGCACCTGACACACCTTTGCAGTTATGAGATGAAGAGGGCTGTCACACAGGGAATGCAGGCAGCCTCCAGAAACTGAGAAGGAGACCCAACCAATGGCCAGTAAGGAAAGAGAACCTCGGTCCCACAACTGCATAGAACTGAAATCTGCCAATAATCTGCATTAACCTGGAAGCATTTTCTTCCCCAGACCCTCCAGAAAGGAACACAGCTCTGTGGATCCCTTGATTTCAGTCTTAGGAGACTCTAAGCCAAGTCCCACCTTGAGTTCACTGGACTTCTGAAAACTGTGAGATACTAAAAGGGTGCTATTTAAGCCACTAAACCTGTGGTAATTTGTTATGGCAATAATAGACAACATCTTTTAGATTTAGAGCCAAATATTTTTTATAGCACTTATAAATACAGTTATGACACTCTTAATCTCTGTTTTCTTATCATGAACTTAAAACTTCAGGGATTGTAAGATTCTATGACTGCCTAAGACAGCATATCTGATTATGAACTTTGGGAACTGTGCACAAATTTTTCAAATGTGGACAATATAAATCTAAAAAGAAGAAGTATTACAAAGTCTTGGAAGGATTGTTGAATATCATATAAAATGCTAATTATTTTGGAATTTTAATATATATTTTATCTAAGAATAGTCATATACTTGCTCTGCTTAAATGCCAAATTGTGGGCTAAACTAACAAGTGCTTTTGAACAAAATCTAAGCATAATTCACTCATTTCTTTCAAGATTACTTTTTTCTCCTTTTAATCTTACTTCTTCTCCATTTTTCTCCCTCAGTGCCTATGTTTTTTCTTATTCATCATCCCATCTTGGTTTTTATTTGCGGTTTTTATATTTTACCTTTTTAAAATTTCATGTACAAATGTTTGGGGATTTTTTTCTGGGAAGGTAGTATAAAATATAAAAATCAATAATACATATAGTAGTCCATTTAAAAAGAATGCTTTTATTGCATGGTGAGATCAGAAAATGTTCAATAAATGTTGACTTCTGCTGTTTCAGCATATTTCAAGATCAAGTCAGGAAGAATGATACAGTTCAGCCTAAACTGAATATAAAAGGAAAGAGAATTATGTAAGGCACAACTGTTGAAATAGCTACTTTTTCCAGTATAAAAAGATAGCAAATAGTAGTTAGTCAATAGGTTTTATAAAATGAATACACTGTCCAGAGAAATAGGACTTGTCAGTGGTGATATTCTTAAGTCACAGTTGTCAGTGAGTTTTCTTAACACTTGGCATTCACCACAGCAGGTATACTATTATTGTGAAAACGTTACCCAAAATTAAATTAAAAACATAATTCTTTGAACATAGCACCTATTGAAAACTATTTGTGAGATGAAGGAGAGAGCAATTTTTATTAAATACATTTAAGAAAAACAAAAGATAGGACTTCCCTGGCGGTGTAGTGGTTAAAACTTTGAGCTCGCAATGCAGGGGGCCCGGGTTCGATCCCTGGTCAGGGAAATAGATTCCACACGCATTCCACAACTAAGAGTTTGTATGCCATTACTTAGGAGCCCGCAAGCTGCAACTAAGGAGCACATGTGCCTCAACTAAGGAGCTGGTGAGCCACAACTAACGAGCCTGTCTGCTGCAACTAAGACCCAGTGCAACATAATTAATTAATTAATTAAATATTTAAAAAAAGAAAAACACAAATCTCAGAGAAAAAATATTTCATTGAATCATTCTAATCTGTAACTATCTAAAAATGCTGTATATTAAGCATGTAATTCACTGTGCTAGAAGAAAACCAGCCTATTGTAATATGTGTTTTATATTTCCTTGAATTTAATGTCCTTGACATATGTTAAAACAACCCTAAGTATTTTGAATGACTTAAGTAAGAAGTTTTTCTTCAGACATGCCTGTATGGATTTCCACATTAAATGAAACATCATTGTGAAACATCAATATATTTGAGTTGCCAAGAGAAGTCTTTGGAAGTTTACCTTTTGCAAATCTCCCAATGACTTCAGATGTGTTTGTCATTCTGAAAAGCAGTCTCTTTGTCATTATTTAGTACTTGAGAATGAATATTTAGCCAATATGAGCAATCATACCTGGATACTTAAATTCTGTAAGCAAATAGTCTTCAAACCCTTGCTTCTTTTTTATGTTTTCAAACTTCCCCACTCACATCCTCACCCTCTGTGATGTGTGATGAAATATAGATTTTATAGAGCGAGATCTCATGTAGAGACATCATAGAGATACATGAGGTAATAAGAGTTAAAATAGAGGATCTGACCTAGCCTTAAGAGTCAAAAAAATTATCCATGAGAAAGCCATGGTTGGTTATAAAGGTGTAGAAAGTGAGTAAAAATGTATTAGGCAAAGTGAAGAGAACTGAGTTCAAGATATTAGAAGTGTGAGATCTTGTGGAGAGATGAGTATTATTTTTTTCTCAGAAACGTTCCTGAAGCACAAAGGGTGCTTGATAAGGTAGGATGAGAGCTCCATACAGGGAAAACCATCTAAGCATTTGAAGTAATATGAATGGCCTACTTAGGTTTATAATGGTGAGAGACTGCTTCCTTGGGCAAACCATTGACCTGAAGAGTAGGAACTTCTTTATTTCTTATTACCAATCATTATTTATATTTCAGATTTCAGTGCATGGAATAGGCCTCATTTTTTCTTTCCTTTCTCTCTTCCTTGTGGCTAGTCTGGTGAGAGAGCAGAAACTGTCATATATGTTTTCTTAGTTTTCTACACTGTGTAACAAGCTACCACAAAATTAGAAGCTTAAAATAACACATATATATTATCTCACAGTTTCTTTGGGTCAGTGTTCATGCATGGCTTAGCTGTGTTCTCTGCAGAGGATCTCACATGACTGAAATGCAGGTGTCATCAAAGTCTAGTTTCTCATCTGGAGTGTTGACTAGGAAAGCTTCTACTTTGCCACACTTGTGGCTCTTGGCAGCATTCAGTTCATTGTGATTTTAAGATTCTAGAAACTAGAAAGAGCCTGCTAGCAAGACAGAATCTTATTTAAGGTAGCCTAATTATGAAAGTCCCATCCCCTTTGCCATAGTATTGGTTAGTCACAGTCCTGTCCAAATTGGAGGTCAAGGGTGGCATTGGGAGAGGTGGTGATTATATAAGAGCATTAACAGCAAGAGGTAGAGATCATGGGGCCATTTTAAAGTCTGTCTGCCACACTCCTGCTTTCTGTCTTTGTCTTTGGATGCTCTTTCCTCCTATATGTGTATCTGGATACGGCCCTGGCTGTGTACTAGATGTACAAATGCACCTGTTGCTTTCTCGTTTCATCTTCCTGATGTTTATAGTATGAAATAATTTCATGATTCATAGTGATACGTACAGAGGCTTAGAGTTTAATGTTTGGATAAATATGGGTTGAAACTGAAACAGGCTCTTGTACAGAATTACCCCATGAAGATATTGGATCAATTTCCTGTTTGTAAATCACATATTTAATCATTTCATTGACAAAATATCAAAAGAAAGCCAAGAATGGCTTTATTTAAAACAGAAACAAAATGATTTTATTTTGTTTTGTTTTGTTCACCAAAATATTTCCACACTGACAACATTGCCCAGATCATAGTCAAAGGTAAGCAAACAATTGACAAATGCTTGAATACATACATGCATAAATAAAAACAAAATGAATGGATGAATCATGTTGGTTAATATGCCTCCAAGTGGGAGAGCATGATATCAATGCCCATGCTGCTCAAAAGAGTGATCATTTCAGGTTCAGAGGCTAAAGGTCATGCCATTTGAAGTATAACACCCTTGAAAGATAATCAATGTGTTCTCTGGACATGTTTTACACTAGGAAATTACTGAATGCATTTTTTCTTCAGAAACAAATGCACATGTCATGTCTCTTTTGTTCTTTCTAAACAACAGTTAAAAAAAATAAAAATTATTTCTCAGCATAAAGTTGGAAATACCTTACTAATTTGAGAATTGTCCACAAGAACCCTCCTATCAAGACTCTATTAATTTGCCAAACGTTTTTCATTTGCTCTAATGTTATAAATTACTTTGGGTACCATTTGAGAAATTTAGTTTCTAGAGCCATTCAAACGGCATTAACTTGTAAAAAATAACATTGATTTAATAAATGTACTATAAAATGAAACTAAATATTTATAAACTACAAAAATGTCATGGTTAAGTACAGTGAAAAACCCACTGGTTTTTCCTCTCATAATGTGAAGCTGTTATAAATAGTTTTCAAGTTGACCCAATAATTTCTCTTCGATTTTTTTTTTCTCATCAATGATCACATGAGGGAATATGTATAAAAGGAATTTTATTGTCACCTTTTTTTTACAATAGTGGAAAACAAACAGCATAAGAGAAACGTTAGTGAGATGATCTAAAGTCCTTTTAATGCTGCAGTTGGTCCCAAGGTCATAACTGACACTCATCATTGTCTTCCTAAACCACCCATTCTAGACCCCCAGCTAGTAATTCCTCTGGTCTAAGTAACCTGCCTGTTGGAGTGACCCAGCCTCTCATCAACAAAGGATCGGGGATTCTGTGTCACAGGTTAAGTTCTTCAGAAAAGAAGTTAAAGAGTTTGGGGTCTAGGATTTATATTAAGGATCAGTACTTGTGAAAGAAGGAAGAAGAAGGAGGATTAAGCAGAGGGAGAACACTATATAAGCGTGATAAAGTCTTGGTCAATCCTGCAATGTGTTCTGGGGCAAAGGTTGCCTGTTGGACTTATTATTTGTCAGGACAAATTGGCCAGGCCTCTATACCTGTGCCTCATACCATCAGAGAAAGGCTCCCCCCCGGAAGAGTGGAACCTCAAGAGAAGTGACTACACTTTTGAGCCAGCACTGAAGGAACTGACAGCTAAAGGCTGTCTGTTGACTACATTTTCTAAAACCCGGCAGAACATCCTTCCTTAAAGGGAGAACTGGGTGAAACAGCAACATACCTACCATACACTAATTCCTATATTTTTAGCAGGCCACAGGCCATGGCTACTGTGAGACCATTTACAATTACAGCTGGCCAAGAGAAACTCCAGATCACCTGCATTTAAAACATATTCTTGGGGATTTCCTGGCGGTCCAATGGTTAGGGCTCTGAGCTCTACTGCCGAGGGCCCGGTAAGGCCTAGGTCAGGGAACTAAGATCTCATAAGCTGCACAGCCTGGCCTAAATTAATTAATTAAACATATTCTCTCCTGCCTCTATTATATAGTGGTAGCCCTACATCATGATGGTCAGGATTAATAACCCATGTCATTATGGTAACTCACTGACAATCTCCTGAATGTCGAGACCAAGATGTGAAGGCAATAGAAGTAGAGTATTGACTGAGAAACATCTGGACAGTAGAATTGGAATGATCATATAAGGAAGATCCAAATGACTCTAGTATCTCAATCTCCCAAACATCCCTCATGTTGAGTGAAGCAGCTCTTTTCTATCTGATGAAGTTGTTCTTGTCTTTTGGGGGAACATATTGTAATGACTTTACTAAAATGTTTAGATTTAGAACTAGAACCAGATTTTATCATTCTTTGAATAGTTGATCACAAAGTCAAATCCAGGAAAACTGCACCAAAAACTTGACAGGTAGGTAGATAGATATGACATATAGATATCTATATAGATATCAGTATCTATATCTACATCTATAACCACTAATAAAATTGTAGGAAATGTAGGTGGAAATAAATACTAACTCTATTATACCAAGAAAGGAAAAAATGACTATTTTGAACTTAACATTGTGATATATTTAACAGTTAATCTTACTCACATGTGTAGGGGAGGAAATACTTTTTCCCTCTGCTCTCCTAGGTTCTCCAGATAGGACTCTGCAAATTAGACTGACAAGAGACAGGTCAACAAAATAAAAGAAAACACTTTACTAACTTATGCAGTGCTCATCAGTGGAAAAACCTCAATGATGAGTAACTAAAAGCAGTGATTATAACATGAGATTATAATGGCATTTTAACAAAGGACAATAAATTTGTACAGAAGGGACAAGACAAAGGAAAAGGGATTTTAGGCTTTCAGGGGCAGTAAACTGCGGGAAGTTAAATATATGGGGAAACTAATGGAAGATAAGGGCTAGTTAGTAAGGTTTGTTTGTGTAGACTTTTTCTCAGTTCCACCTTTTCTCTGGTGATAAGGATGTTATCTCCATCCTGGTAGAGAAATGGGGGAGGGACAACTTCACAAGAGAAATGCACGTTCTGCTTTCATGCAGATAAGTGGAGGGCAGAGAGTTCATCCTGTGTCTGCATCTTCCCACTTACCTTCAGCTCAAAATAATTTTTATGTCAAAGTGACACAGTTTGGGGTGTCATGCTTGAAACCCCTTCATATGCTTTTTGCAACTACCTGAGTGTTTTTCTAATTAGTTGCTTGTTGGCTGACTGAAACCTGGACTCAATAATGGCCTATTGGGGTTGAGATCCCAACAATGCCTCAAGGTAATGCCGGCTACATAATTTGTGGAACAGTACAAAATTAAAATATGAATTCCCCTTGTTCAAAAATTAGGAAAACTGTCCTGTTAAGGGCACTAAAATATAAAACTTTTCCCTTTCTCTGTGGGCTCTCAACTTGTAGTGTTTTTTTTGCTTTGTTTTGTTTTTTGTATTTGCTGTTTGAAATTTTAAATTATTAGCATAGACTTTACATTTTATTTTTACATTGTGAAATGCCAGCTTTAAATGCAAATATAAGGGCACTCAACTCATGCAGAATCATTGAAATTTATATTTCATAGTTCATCATGCACATGCATTTCCTTTTCCCACAACAATGGATATACTGTACAATAGTAACTTAACTCCTTTTATTTCATTTCTTGACACTTGCACATTCTACCAACACTCTCTACCTTTAGATTACTGATGGGTAAGGAAAGACTGAATGGTACTATATTTCCCTTTTCTTTAATGACATCATTTTCAGTGTGAGTGGTTGGCAAACACAGGAAAGTAACACACATAAGAAAGGAAGGGATAAGGCTCTTTGGTCATTCCTACTTTTTAGAATGTCACTGCCTTCTTTTTATATTTGGATTACATTCTAGTTTGAACAGAAAGGATTACCTCTCAGGGCTGTCAGAACCTCTGCTTACTTAATCACAGATGTAGCAAGCTTACCTTATACTTGCTTTGAGTCTTATAGAATCCCATGGATTGTGGGTCACCTGGAATTCTGTGCTCATGGACCATTGTAAATGCTATACGCAAATGGAGAGGGAAGGAACAGAGAATATGAATATGGTACATATATCCTTTGCTTATGTGTATGCTGCATTGTTTCTTGGGCAGCAGAACATTAAGCCAATTGTGGGGGCCTTTTGAGTTCACATCCCTGTGTGATTACACAAGTCAAGTTTTTCTGAAACTGATCCTGTCTTGGCGTGATGTAGCAAAAAAAGTTTAAAGACTTCAGACAATATAAACACTGTCATGTTTTTATCCCATAAAATATATAGCATCACACATGTATTCAAATAAAGGTTAGAGAAAATACTTCACTTCATTAGGATAAATATACTGGAGAAATATATTGGTGAGGATTGTACAAGTACTTCTGGAAAACCACTGTAATGGATCTTTTCCATATGTTAGTGATGAAATGAGAGATGCAACCATTGGAATAAGCTCTTATGGAGGCCGAAGCTAATTTAACAAGAGCAAGAAGGGCAGGGTTACTCTAATATGTATCAGGACAGAATGGTGTTCAGAAAGGTCTGATCCAGTGGCTTATTGATCATCCTTTCTTTAGGAATGAGTCAGATGTGTGATTTACCTGTATAACCAAAATAAATGATGAATAGGAAAATTAATGTTCCCTAGGACTCCAGAGCAAGACCCTTCATTTTACGTCAAATAAATCTTGACTCACTACTGTGCCCTGGTAGAGGAAACAAAGAAACTAAAAAACAATCTCTGTCTATGGAATCAGAGGTTCTGATAATGATAGACCTTTGAAAACAAGCCCGGAGTATGAGAATGTGGCGGCATACAAGAGAAGCCCCCTAAGGAGATGGCTTTTAAAGTCAAATGAACAATGACTTGACCTGTGGATATCAGTCACCTCTTCCCACAGTGTAATAGTCATGTAGGGCTGACATAACAAAGTAACACAGACTTGGAGGAGTAACAGCAGAAATTCATTTTCTCAAAATTCTGGAGGCTGGAAGTCCAAGATCAAGATGTCAGCAGGCTTCATTTCTTCTTCGGGCTTTTCCTTGGCTTGGAAATGGCTGTCTTCTCTGTCTTCCTGTGGTTTTGTCCTCTCTGTGCTTATCTATATCCAAATCTCCTTTTCTTATAAGTACTCATTATATGAGATTACGACCTACCTATATGACCTTCTTTTACCTTAATTACCTCTCTGTAGGTCCTATCTTCAAATAAAGTCACATTCTGAGGATGCTGTGAGGTAGGACTTCAATATATAAGTTTTGGGGAGACATAAATTAGCTCAAAACATGCGGCTATGAATTCAAGGACAAAGTAGCCATGGTGACAAGAGTATAGGTTAGGCAAGAATTCAAGAACATAGTCTCCTTTCACCAGGTCTCTGTCATAGCTACCACCATCACTGGGTGCCTTTCTTGACAGCAACAGTGAGCAATGTTGTGCATTAGAAATAATACAGTAAATGGTGTCTCCAGGATTACATCTAGTGGTATAGTGATTTCATTGGATGTTTTCCATAGAAACTGTGTTCTGAGTTATTCAATAGCCTATTCAGTACTTAGTTACTGTGCTTACTGTGAGCATAACCTCAGGAGTTGGATTTTTAGTCCTATATCCTAAGAACCAGTGGATGATATGCTGTTTTCCCCAGAGCCAGAATACATGAGTCCAGAAACTAAAGAGTAGAATTGGAGGTGGTCTATATCACTATTACAACCAAAAACCACTTGTAAAATACTTATTCTCTGACCTCAAATACTGGACTCTGCTGGTTTAAGAGGCTCTGTGCGTTTAAGAATTCTGACCTCGAAACTGAGCTTTCCTAGTTTAAGAGGTTTTACTGGTAACCAAGGGCGTAATCCCTTTACCAGGGGTTATAAGAACTTTTCTATTAAATTGGAAGTTAAGATTTTCACCTTGCCTTTTGTGTTCTAATGATACAAGATTAAACAAACAAAATAACATTTATCCCGTATAGTATTAAAAAAGGAATCTGAAGACCTAGTAATCTAGAAATGTAGTTTCAGTTTTAAATAATGTAATGTGTGATCAAATCATCTTCCCTAATTATACCTAAATGGACATATTTCAAGGGGAAAAATAGCAAAAATAAGTCTGGTTTGTTTAATTATTAATGCAAATTAGGTTATATGACAAACACTTTCCATAACTCGAAAGAGCTAAGTCTGCATTTCTGAATTTAGTGAAAAATATACAGAAAGGACATAAAAAGATAAACATATTTTCATCAAACATGATATTCTTAAAGATATTTTAAAATCAACATTTTTTTTTCAATTTGCAGAAACCTTCTTGTGTATGACAGCTTTAAAAATGTGCCTGTAAATGAAAGGGTAACAAACAAAATTAATAGTCACTTGATAAGTATAAGTAAATCCTGTTTTGTTACACTTCCCAGAAACTGTGAAAGTGACTGACTCAAATGATTGGGTTTTCAAATATTTTGTGATTTATTTGGTTTCCAATTCTTTAATTTTGACAAAGCTAAAATAATGCCTAAATATATCGTTAGCAAAAACGATTGAAAGTTATTTTCAATATTGGACATGATGTGACTTTTATCATATAATTCTGAGGAAATACAAAATATTGAGTGTCCTATTAAAAACTCCCCAAATTCCCATCTACTTTTTAATAAAATAAAATTATCCAAGTGTTTAAATCAATAAGATGAACATAGAAATAGAATCCTATATCACTCTGTCATAATTGAAATTAATCCATGGATAGATGAGACAATGTATTAAAGAGAGTCATCATCTCATTAAGTGATTTTAAATACAATATTAAACTTTATACTTCAAAACTGCATATCAAAGTGTGAAATATATTTATATTATTTTGAGTAACTAATAATTTTTCCAGAAAAATATTTTAATATGTGTTTAACTTAAACTTTCAAAAATGATTTTTAATTTATCTACATATCTATGGCTGAGAATTATAATAGGATAATCAATAAAAGACTTTCCAGAGTAAGTAAGTAATATATTAGATTAGGATAAAATTTTGTTCAGGAAGTGGAATAGAAAGAAAGAGGAGAAGAAACATGAAGAAAACATTTAATTACTTTTTACTTGTAAAAAAAATGCTTAGTGATGTAATTTTTCAAGGGATGATGATAAATATTGAATGTATATGGCATTTAGACTCCAAAGGATATATTTTTAAAGTATTGGATTATTTTTAAAGGTCAATATTTAACATACTATTTACTATACAATGAAGTATTACTCAGCCATAAAAAAGAATGAAGTGATGTCATTTGCAGCAACACAGATGGACCTAGAGATGATCATACTAAGTGACGTAAGCCAGACAAAGGTAAATATCATATGATATCACTTATATGTGGAACTTAAAACAAGAATACAAATGAACTTATTAACCAAACAGAAATAGACTCACAGACATAGAAAACAAACTTATGATTACCAAAGGGGAGGGCTGGGGAGGGATAAATTAGGAGTTTGGGATTAAAATATACACACTTCTATATTTAAAATAGACAACCAACAAGGTCCTACTATATAGCACAGGGAACTATACTCAGTATCTTATAATAACCTATAATGGAAGAGAAAGTAAAAAAAGAATATATATATATTTATATATATGTATACCTGAATCACTTTACTATATACCTGAAACTAACACATTGTAAATCAACTATATTTCAATAAAAATTTAAAATAAAGTGCTATTTATTTTGTAACTTTTAAAATTATCACATCAACAAATTTGTAGATTATTTAAGAAGAAAGGGAGGAACAAGCACTGGAATTTCAAATAGGGCACTAGAGACATAAGAGTAAAATAAAGTGCATGTAGTATTCTGAAAGTCAAATTCAGAGTTTCATAAAGCAAGGAATTTCCAATAATGTCAAATACTGTTGAGAAGCTAAATAGGAAGAAGACAGAAAACCAGTCATTGATTTGACCAAAAAATGGGTTAATGGTGGCCTTCATAAGAGCTGTACATTTCAATGTTAGATGATTTAGAATGTCCTGGCAACCTAACTATATAGAGCACTGAATTAAAATTAGAAACAAATGGAGACAATTGGCAGGCATAACTTTTTGAGGCCCTGGGGAGAGGAATAGAAATGAGTACATGGGGTTATAGAATTTTCCTTAGGTGGGTGAAGGTCAATAATGAATGTTATATGAAAATGGTAATTTTATGACAATAATGATGGTAATTATTCTGTAGAAGGAAAGAAAGTGGTGCTAAAGGAGAAAATTGATACAAGTGTGAGATTGAGGAATTTTTGTTTGATTGCTTTTGCTTTTGTTGTATTTTCCTTTTACTGGACATATGGGATGGGATCTAGGGTATAAAGAGAGAAGTTTTCTTCAAATTGGGACAAGCACTTATTATCCTATCCTACTAGGAGCGAAAGCATAGTGTGTGATTTCAGGTACATACAGGAAAGTGAGTGAATTGACAAGGGTAACAGCAGAGAGTAATGGGGGAGTTGAATTGGAGGAGATGTGACCAACAGGGGATGTTACAAAACAGAAATTCAGAAAGTGATTTTACAAAAGAAGTATATAGTATGATTGTCTGGCAGTGGTAATAACTATTTGACATTTTCATCATAATTTTTAAATACTTAACACTTTGTGTGATTGTCTCCAAGAACATTCCATGGCTTTAAAAAGACAGATTAATATGTCAGAGAGGAGAGGGGTAATGGAGTTAACTTTATTTTCCAGTCAGTTATAGAGGATGAAAATTAGATCTATGCTGGGTCCAGAAGGAAGGGGCACATAATGCTGGTGAAGTATACTTTACATAACACAGATTCACCCACTCTAAGTGTACAATTCAATAATTTTTTTGTAAATTAACCAATTTGTGCAACCATCACCACCAGTTTTAGAACATTCCTATAACTCCAATAAGATTCTAACAGCTCCTTTACAGTTAATCCTCATTCCCACCTCCATCCCCAGGAAACCATTAATCTTATATCCATATCTAAAGATTTATTTCTTTTGAACTTTTCTTATAAATGAAATAATATAATCTGTGGTCTTTGGGGTCTTCCTATTTTAACTTAGCAAAATGCTTTCAAAGTTCCCCCAGGTGGTAGCATGTAACAGTACTTTATTTCTTTTATATGTCAAATAGTATTCCATTGTATGGATATACCAAATTTTGTTTATCCATCTACCAGTTGACGGATATTTGGACTAGTTCCACATTTTGACTACAATGGATAAAAAGGGAAATATTCAAAATCAATAATTTTGGACATTCATAGTAATGATAAGTCATAAATATGAACAAGTGTTTTAGGGGTTTATGACTTTATTAAAGAAAGATCATTGTCCTGGATAAGGAGGTAAATCATCAATTATGAGAAGAGTAGTGGAGGAGAAAGACAAGCTGAGTGAGGTAGTGAAGTTATCAGTGAAAGTCAGTAAATGACAATAAAGGGATGAAATGCAGTGAACTTTGATGACCTTCACTTAACATGGACTATACATTAAGAAGGAAGGAAGTGAGGCAACTGGCAAGCAGCAATATGAAACAAAGGTTTTATTTATATTTCCTTAATGCCATTTGGTACATATGAGAGGAAGAAATTAATAGTCTCTACTTAAGAATGTTGTAGAAGAAGTAGCGTATTCAGGGAGAACTAGATTTAAATTAGAGCAAAAACATTATTGGGCAGCAGAAGGAGATTTTATTTAGAAATGATACAGTGGAACAATTTGGAAGTTGGGGAGAAATGGGAATGGGACCAATTCAGGGCAATGTTTCCCATAATTCATATTAGTGTCAAAGTCCCATTTATAATAAATATTATGTAACTCCATTTTAATATTGTGAAATGAAATTCAAAGAAAATATAAACAACTTAAAACACACTTTAAAAAAAATCAAGGCAGTGTCCTAGGTTTAATATGGATAAATAAAAGGAAATGTGTGTCAATATATTAAATAATGTGTGTCAATATATATTCAAACATGACTACTGCGAGATATATTAACATAGTCAGAAGCTTGCATTTCTACTTAGAATTATCCTGAAGGAAATGAAAATGTGGACAGCTAGTGGTACACTGCACTGACAACTCAAACACCATGACAGGCAATTGCTGAACCAATTTTCCAATATGGTGAACAGTTGTGGTGAAATTCCATGTTTTTAAAAAATGCAGTCTTCCCTTGATTTGCATGGTTAAATCCTGGAAAACAAATTATACAATATTGAAAACATACAAAGTTCTTTATATTTATATGTGAAAGATAATTAAGGTACAAATTTATGGATATCTTGAATGTCACAGGTAGCTATGAAATCAAATTATACCTGTTGTTTCTAAATGCAGACCATTAAATACCACTAGTTACCTCCTCTCCACAATCATTGTGCAAAGAAAAATACAGTTTCTGAAGAAGGGACAAGTACATATTTAGTGCTAGTAATTCAAGGGAATATGCAGAGTAGCATGGGAATTAGTACTCATAAATGAGGGATTATTTTTTACACTTTTATGTTAAATAGTAAAAGAGAAAACAAAACTTTACTTCTAGCTACATGTTCCATTTTCTCTGATAGGCAGTTAACTAAAAGGAACTTTCTCTATCTCATTTAAATTCCTGTGATACTATAGTGCCCCTTTAATATTCGTGCAGTTGTCTCCAGCATATCTGGTTAACCACTTTGTCTATGCTTTAAATTTTTTTCAAAAATCTAGATAATCCAATGGGAAAAGTGAGGTCCAATGAGGCTATCTAAATTCTCATATGTAGATACTGCATATTATTAACAGAACCAAGACAAATAAAGGACTTTTTGTCTCTACTTATTTTTTCCTCTGTGAGGAAAAACTACGGAGGACTGGAAAGACTGTATATGAAATTCTGTTATTTGCACCCATTTTTTTTCTCCTGTTGAAAGCATTAATAATAATGTTTGGATTAATATGATGAAGATAACATCGTTCACAAACTTACAGGTCATACATAGATATTTTCCAATATTTAACTACAATTCTAAAGAATGTACAGGAAACTAGAAAATTTTCATATTTCATAGACAATATTCAATACAGGTTTCAGAAATATAGATGTTCTCACATATCAATATTTACTTAGGAGATAGTGATCATTTTATTTTCATTATAATCTATAATGTTTAAAAATACTATACAGTTTCTGATTAACCTAAAAGCATTGACAAGTTTCCAGGCTTAAAATTGACACTCGTTTGTGATTACTTTTGTTCTCAACGTGAAAGGAATGACCAGATAAACTTACGGTTTTAAATCTTCATATACAGACAAATATTCCACTGCAAAAGAATCTTTAGTTAACATATTTTAGGTTTAGCATGTATTAAGTCAAAGAAGGCAGAACACGTTTTCCTAATTAACTTTCCCCAAAGTTTATTTCAATCACGATGTTTAAATTTTAATTACATTGTTTTATTTCCATATATGAATGTTCAATCTATGTAGATGAATATGAATGTGTAACATTATTTTAAATAGCTTGAAAAAATATACTTCAAAACATCTGATGTGCAAGCAGTTTGAATAATGAATGACTTTAGAGTGATTTTTTTTTTCCTAGGAGAACTTAAAGTGAATGCTATTATATTAAATATGCTAAAGTTATTTCAAATAATTAACAAAAAGAAATATTTTAATTGTTACCTATTTAAAAAGATTATCTTAAACAATGAGATCAGCCATATCACATAACTGAAACCACTGCATAAGCTACCATATCATCCTCAAAAATACACTAGAACTCAATTTGAAAGCAAATAATGTTATGCAAATTTTAAAACTGAAACAATATATGAACAATTTTACATCAGACATAAATACTGAGAAATTATTTGGAATGTGGTTTTGGGATTTTTATTAGATGAAATTTATTTCCTTTCCTTCAAAGTATCTTGTAAAGTACAAAACTATATATTTGATTCTTTAAATTTTAATACAAATCCAAAGTCTACCACAGTAAACTGATAGAGAAAGTGTGGAAATTATACACTACTTGTTCAGCAATCTTTAGTTGTTCCACAGGCTCATTTTTTACTTTCCCTGGAGGAACACACCATTATATTTTCTAAGTCTTTAAGATGTAATGATCTTCCATTTTTAACCTGTCGCCAGTTATCAGCCCCACAGAAGCTATCTGAACATGTGGTTAGTGCACAGATTAATAGCATTGCCTAACTGTTTTCCATTTCATTCAGTGTTCTAGAGTCCAAAACAGAACCAGTCTTGAATTGAATTACTCATAAATTGCTTATTAAGGTGCTAACATTACACTGTTACTGCTTCCTCATATTCCAGGGGCCTTCGGAGCTATCGACCGTGGCATTTTATTATTATACCTGCTCTTCATTTTAGGTCTGCTGTGGAATAACAGTGATACTTCTCTAATTGGTTTTAGCTCCTTAAATATGGTTGGCTTCACATCCTCCCCATCTGCTGCTCCTTTTTTCATCCCTTCGTGTTTAGTTCTTGACCATTTCATATTCATAAAAGTTTTATATTTTAAAATTGCCAAAATATTGCTTGCAACCACCTACAACTTTATCATTAAAATATAAAAAACTGTTCAACCAGCAGACATTGCTCCATTATGCACTGGTGTTTGAATAACTACTTTTTAAAATAACAAGGGCATTTCATGGTTATAATTCAAGTCTTAAATAAAGTATTTAGTGTGGAAACGTTTTCTGAATGCCATACTTATTCAGTATATTACCTACATGTATAAAAAATGGAATTTTAAGCATATTATAAGAATAATTGGTTTGAGCTGATGAACAATCTTATTTTTTACATGTAACAACGTCTTTAATTTTCATATATTAACTTTCTCAATGAATAAAATGTAGCTTCATATTCAAAATAATTCTTTCATGATCAAAAAGTAGAAATGATGACTCAGTACTGCCATTATCAGCATATTAATTTACCCAAAAGTAAGTTTAGGATAGACATTTTTATTAGTTGTTTTAAATAAAATAATAACTCCTGCCTCCCTATTAACTCTTCTCAGTGGCCTGGAATCCTTAGTATTTTTAAGTTCTGACTGAACAACTTTGAAAAAATACATCTTAGAACATCAAAACCATTTTTCCAACAGGAGACAGAATATCTGCCTCTTTATTAACCCTTTAACTGAATAAAACTACTGAAATGCATATAGTCATGTTACCTAGAAGAATGGACTACACGAGTGATTATATGTCTTATCTTCATTGGTTTAGAAATTAAAATTTGAATTTCACAACTGAAGGACTTTGCAGGTTTTACCTGGCAAACTTCTACAATTTCTTAGCATATTGTTTTATACTTTAGTACTGTATATTAATCTTATTTAGGTATATTCTTTCTCTCAGTGTGTTACTATTTTATGGTCATCTCTCAGAAGTACATCTAAATGTTTCATTTATTTTCTCACTTTATAATGTTGCAGTAAACGTATTTTGCTTTAATTAAGAATTTGCTTTATTCAAGTATCCCTGCAATTAATTTGGCGAAGATGAATCATGTAAAACACCTTTCCTAAGTTAGCATAAAATCAACTTGATATAGCATGCCATTATATTTGTCAGTATGCCTGCTTCATCTCTTATATTCCAGTGCTCCTTGTTTCTGTGTCACTGGAATCATTTTACAAGGTCAAGATACTTCACACCAAGAAATTTTTTCCATAATTTTTTGGATGTTTTCTGCAGGATTACATATCAATGCCACTATTTTTTCTATATCAATAACATCTCCTCTGATTCTCCTATGCTATTTCTGGCTACATATCATCTCTTTCACCATTACTATTTTTTCTTTAACCATTAACTTGAAAAACATCAGAAGGCTTGTAGTATAGTGAACATTATTCTGAACTCTTTTTATTTCCTTTTTTTCAGGGTATAGGGGGCTTAGTTAATACACAATATCCTCCCCTGTCTTCTAAGAGTCATTCATTTTTTTACCCATTCATTGTTTTGTTAATTCATTTATTCATTCATTTACAAATCCAAAATGAATTGAATTAGAGCAACATAAATTTAAAATAATAAAAGTAGTCTGCATCACATATTTTCTCTGAAATTTTCACTCCATATATTGTCTCTATAATTCTCAATAAGTCTTGGCTCTTTAAGATTTGTCCTAGAATCATGTATATTCATATATTTTATAAGTTCTTCCATCAATAAATCTTGGCAATCATGTCTTTGATAAATCTTGATCTCTCACCAACTCATATTTGACATTAGCTATCTTGTTTCTCTTATTTCCATCATTTAATTTTTCATTTCACACCAAACCCTAACATAGCTAGCTAGGATTTTCTTTCTCAAATGCTATGTACTCCCTCACTTTCCGTTGAGGAGCTAGATTGATTTCCTCTCTGCAAATTCTTTTTTCTCTTGGACTCAAGATAACTGTTAGACCTCTTCTATATATTCCTCCTTAATTTAATTTATACTACATGCCACCCCACTAGATAAATCAAATTATCTACATGAAACCAATACACATTTAATTTCACTCATATTCTTTTCTTGCTTCCAAACATACATGTAGTGAAACCCTAAAGATATAGTTTGTAGAAATTGGTTATTCTCCTACATATAAAATTATGGCAGGTTGTAATATTGATGATCTAATTCCTTTATTTTTGTCTGTTTTTTCTTCACTCTTCCTTTTCCAGTGAGTTAGCAGCACCCATCATTCCTTTAAAGAGAAGTAAGATTTTATATCAGTAATGTAAAAACAAATAAACATTTAATCTTTTTAATATTTATTTAATATTTAATCTCCTTATTTAATATTTAATCTCCTCCTCCCGGCAGGAGGGAGTTGCTTGTGTGTAGAGCAATCCTGGTGGACCACCTACCCATTGAAATAAACAGCCTATTTTATCTGCTTTGAGGAACAGATATTTAAGTCACTGATGGATTAGGGCTCCTTAAAAGGGACTGAATTTGGTGCATCAAAACAGGAAAAGTCAAATTCTAGTTTGGGGCCTATCTGAATGATCCTGAGAAAATTGCCTTACTTTTCTGTATTCTTAGTTTCCGCAACTGTAAAATAGAACAATAATGATAAGAATGTCTACTCTTAGAGTTATTGTGAGAAATAAAGTGATGATATACTTAAAGAGCTAAGGTAAATTCTTGATACATAGTCTTAAATAAATTAAGGCAATCTAAATGTGCTTTGATTAATAACATTTTTAAAGAAATATTTTTGTCAACAATTAACTATTTCTGTATAATTTCTGGTGCCTATTTTTCCCAAAATGAACATTAAATTAAAAGCTGTGTGTTTTACTGATTACTTACCACTTTAAATCTCATACACCCCACTTTTGACTTCAGAATCCAGGTACTTTTCTTTTGGTTGTGATTTGACAGTGCCTTCATGTAAGTCTATGCCATGTAAAATACTGCTTTCTTCTTTTATTCCACAAAATAGGGAAGGCTGTAGGAATCTGATCAACACTTTCACATGCACAGCCCCTAAGTTCCAGGATGGTAGGGGAGGGTGGGAAATAATTTTTGGTTACTGGGGAATGAAAACTAATGCTTCTCCCTTTCCTCTCTCAGATAAGCACCTCTAAAATAAATATTTCAAAAAGGTCCCCAGAAATTACTGTGGGATCCAGCACTAGTCAGGAGTTGCCTACCCTATTGTTGGATTTCCCACCTTCTTTACTTTACTATCCCTGGAACCCACACACACAACTCTTAGTCCTCCCTTCTGCTTTCTGGGATCAACCTCCAAATAAACTCTATACATGAAAGATGGCCTTAGGCATAAGTAAATCTGAGCTATGACAAGCTGCTAAACCCCTACCTAGGTAACTGAAATAATTTATCGTGCAGATTCTAATATTAATTTGTACCTTACATTATTTTAACACCCTTTGTAATGATGTTTTAATGTTCCAGATAGTAATGTTTTGTTCTCAGCAAGATTTTTTTTTTAACATCTTTATTGGAGTATAATTGCTTTACAATGGTGTGTTAGTTTCTGCTTTTTAACAAAGTGAATCATCTATACATATACATATATCCCCATATTTCTTCCCTCTTGTGTCTCCCTCCCTCCCACACTCCCTATCCCACCCCTCTAGGTGGTCACAAAGCACTGAGCTGATCTCCCTGTGCTACGCGGCTGCTTCCCACTAGCTATCTATTTTACGTATGGTAGTGTATATATGTCCATGCCACTCTCTCACTTTGTTCCAGCTTACCCTACCCCCTCCCCATATCCTCAAGTCCATTCTCAGCAAGATTTTGAAATTCTTAAATGTGGGGATTTTATTTTCAATGAGCACTGGTAATATTTCAAAACTGTATATACTGATCTGAAAATGACTTTCTACCAACCGATTCTTAGAAATAGGAAACCACTTCAAAATTGTTGCAATCTCATAAGGTAGCCAAGACAAGGCCACAGTTGCATAACCTCAACAATATCTCCAGATGCACCTCTGCTGCCTGCCAGTATTCAATTGAGAAAGGGAGCCAACAGAGGTGACACCAAAGAGTTAGCCATGGGTCCCGATGCTTTGAATTGAACATACATTCAGACTTTGACATCTGGTTCCTACTTTTGCCAAATGTGCCTTGTTTGTATCCACAGCTGTTAAATGTGTTTGCTGAAAAGTGATAGACCAGGGAAAAGAAAGAGATTGGCAAGAGATATGCCAGCTTCTGTGGAAGGCAGTGTCAAGTCAATATGCAGTTTGCTCACAGATAATTATTTGCTTTAGAAATCCAGTGTCATTTATGAGAATAACTGTGGTATGTGGTGAGCAGAAACCTCATGTTATAGCAGTGTTCTTTATACTTCACTGTAAAGTAGGAATTTATAATTGTGAGAACTGATCAACATCTAAAGAGCAGATATGTCTTCATTTACTACAAATAATATAAACTGACTGTTTAGATTGAATTATTAAAAGCAGGGATTTATATAATTCTCTGATTTGGGGCATTTCCAAACATATTAGCAAATAAAGTGCCTTTCTGGTGAAAGTGGAAGGTTAAAGCTATTATATATTAGAATAATTGGCATGATTAAATTAAATTAATTTAGAAAAATAGTATAATTTGTTATGAAAAGGTGGAGTAGGTAAGTTTGACAATGTACTCAAACAAGTCATATTAGTACTTATTTATTTATTTATTTAGTTTTAGTTTTAGTTTTGAAAAAAATTATTGATGCACCATATCAGGGGGCAGAGTAAAATTAATTGCAGTTGGATAATTTGCATAGTGTGTGTAGTGTGATAAAAATTATAGTTTATCTACGAGGTAGTCAATTTTTGCTTGTCATTTCAGACCAATGACTGTTGATTAAATTTCAAAAGCACCTCCCTTTACTCTGACGCCCTACATTAGTTTACATTACACATATCACGTACTTTTCATGTCCCATCTCCAGTATCCAAGTCCCCTTAGAGTACCCTGCTGAACTCAAGGAATACAGGAGTGGATAAATGAATTTATGAATCACTGTCCTTTTTATCTTATTTATCTTAATGACTTGACCATTGGGGATTAAGACATTAGGTAGATTTTTATAGTTGAAAAAAGCAATCTTAGAGATTCAAACCACTTTTCCATCTTAGAAAATAGGCCTAGAAGTTCTAAATATTCTCAGAATCATAGTCTTCCTTCCTAAACGTCACGACCTTCTTATTCCAAAACTTGTTTCAAAAGGACATATGGGAAAAGAAATTCACTTTGCTCATGATAAAGGGAGAGTCCTGCTGCTCTTGTGATAAAAGAAAAAACTACTTTTCATAACTTTCCTCTTCCTTTGTGATTAAAGTATCTCTTATGATCATAGAAAAGTTTCTCCTCCTCTTGTGACAATAAAAACTAATGACAAGTTTCCTGATAATAAAAAGAGAACATTTTTCTTCACCTACATCCTTCTTCAGAAGTTAACACATAGGTGATAAGTCTAAACCGACATTCTGTTTCAGTATATTCTAAAAGAACTGTCAGTCCCACAGATAAGTTTATTTGGGGTAACTAGGCTGATATTGAACATCCTGTACAATTAAAAAAACTTGGCCAAGATTAGATTTGATGTTTCTACTAACTGTTGAGGTCAACATGCTGCCAGGCACAGGCAGTAGACTGTGTTCATTGCCTCCTTAGTCCAACTACCTCTTTTTTAGTGCATGAATTGTGTGTGTGTGTGTGTGTGTGTGTGTGTTTTGCCTACCTATAGATCATTGTAAGTGTAGTATCTTCCAAATGATTTTATGGTGATCTTTAAAAACATTTCATGAATAGAGTGATGGCATCTAATGATATCCAGGCACACACAGATAGGAAGTACATAAAAAATATGCTAAAAATCAGAGGGGCAAAAGTGGCATAGCTTAATTTAAAGGTAAAGTTTAAATTATCAGCTCCAGCGCTTTCCTTTGCAGTTAACAAAACCCCAACTAAAATTTCTAAACAATATAAAGTTTTAATGGTCATGTAACTGAAAATGGACATTTAGATTGGGCTTCAGGGCTCCAGTTCCCACTTTGAGAGGGTCTCTGTCTCGCTCAAATTTGAGCTGTGTCCTGGGTTCCTTCAGGATTGGCAATATGCTGTCACCAGTTACAAGCTACATGCTTCCTCCTTCATGCCTATGGGCAAACAAATAATTGTTTTCTATAAGTCAACAAAATCCTGAACCTTGATCTTATTCGATCAACTGAAACCAATCATTGTAGCCAGTGTAATATCAGATGATTGGTTTAATTAAATGACTTAACCTGGATTATTTCTCACTCCAGATATAACCATCATTGTAATGGAGGTTTGATTTATAATGCTTGACCTAACTAATAGTATCAGTGGAACAGAATGGTTGATTTTCTAAAATTTGGTTAATGTGAAGAGGGAGGTGTATATTGGATATGCGATGATTTTCTCTCCCTAACATTTACAAAAACAAAAACAAAAGGGGTGTTAGTTAATGTTTAGAAACACACTAAATGTGAGTTTTCAGATTTAACTTCTTTGTGTCTATAAAATATTTATTACTGTAATTTACACTTAATTTACTTTAAAGTATAATGCATTTTACATGTGTAATTCTAAAATTGTGGGAGTTTTAATTATTATAATTTATATTTTGTAAATATTAAGTCAAAGGCAATAAAATCATTATTAGATCTTGGGTAAAAAAATATACAGAATAAAATGTCTGTTCAGATAACAACACTAAACTTCCAGTAGCTTTTCTCATTACTCACCTTCTAGGAGAAAATCAGGAGATATTATATATACATGTATTTTATATATATATATATATATATATACACACACACACAATTATGTATATATATATACACACAATTATATATATATGTATCTGCATATCATGCACACATACACACAAACATATATGTATATGTGTAGGTATGCATATATATGGTGTATGCATATATATGTGTATGCATATACATATTAATATATATAAGCGAGTGACAGGGAATATACACCAATGAATTCATTACTTTTTAGTCATTTTCAGTAAATGTCAGTCTCTATTTTTCAGAGAAAAAATATATACTTGAGGGATTATGAATTTTAGACATATTAAATGCTCTAACTGGAACCCCTACCACTGTTTGCTATGCAGTGCTGGTTGTTAAGACCATAAGTCTTGGCATATAATATTAAGGACAGGGTTGGAGCTGTCTGATTTGAAGCATATAAAGTCTTAACTGTCACAGATAATGCCACCCCAAATTATTATTTTCATTTCAACACAGATTATAGGACAGGAAGACATAAATGGAAATCAAAAAATAAACTCAGCACATATTTCAGAAAGCACCTTTTCACGTACAGAATGATAAATACTTAGAAGAGCCTGCAGGCAAAGTTGTTGAGTCAAAAAGCAGGAATGTCATTCAAGAAACAATTAGATGCCATCCTTGGGGAAATGGAGTACTAAAAAGGATATGTCTTGATGGACAAAATGACCTTTATTCTCTCTCCAAAAATCTCTCATGTTCTTATAATTCTAATCGAGAAAAATATTTCAGCAATTTGGCCTCCGGCAATGTCAATTCTTATTTGAATTATTCACCTCACCAGTTCACTGCTGAGGAAGAACCTTTCTCTTAGTGCTACAAAGATTGCATATTGACCAGATGTAATCTCACAATTGTTGTTCATAAGCACTTTATTCACAAGGACACTTTAGGTCAGATACTTTAAAGTGGTTGATTATAGAAGGCTGTTTTAAATCCACTGTGATTGCAAACTGGCCCAAACTGGAGAAGAGAGGTTCAATTATCTTCATTAATTATAGAAAGCATGAAGATTATTTAAAATATTTTCTTGGCCAAACATTTCAACATATAGTTGGTTCTTGAGGAATGAAGTGTATATACATGATTGTTTCTTAATTATTTTGGTTAGGTTAAAAGGCTATCTCTAACTACAGACTTCATTTCAATAGAATATTATGGAAATAAAAATAAGAAAATAGGGATCTTAAAAGAGGTTAATTACAGTTTATCTAAAACACATGCACTCAATAATTGCACGCTTTAGAAAGCTAGCCGTTGGTACTAAAGAAATGTAATATACAAAATGTACTTGGTACATTCGAGTAAAGTTGGAGAAATGAGCTATCTACATACAGTCTTATGATTCTCGATAGATTTAGCTGAACACAGAATTCTTAAGAACCCAGAGACATTGTGAAAACTACATTCCTCCTATTATGTTCTTAAAGTGACATTCAGTGAAAAAAAAAGGAACATGTTTCTATCTATCATCTAAATGGACTCCTAGAGTTCTCTCTGTGTATCACAAATTGGAACTCAGTGGTGAACTGAGTGTCAAGAGATATGTGATAGAAGGTCACATAAATGGGACAGTTCAAAGCAAAAGAAACTAGAGGTTTGAAAAATGCCAGTATATTTAAGTGTTTTAAAAACAAATCAATATTTTAGGAATTGTTGTCAAAGATGAGAACATTTACAAATGTGTATGTTCATTATAGTGTGAATTATTTTTATAATGGATGGAATCTGCTAATAATGTGTGACACTTTTATAAAGTACTGTAACAAAGCATTACACTAATAAAGGAAATAATAAAATTTATAGGTCAGTCTGTACTAAAGAGATAATAGGCAAAAATATTATGCTAAGTAATATGCTCTGTGGACTAGATCTTAGAACCTTTTAAATTATGCAACCATAGCTAAAATAAGAGTTCAACCTGAACTTCCAATTGATAGAAAGATTATTTCCCATTTAGAAAATAAAGTTTTAACCCAGTGTTTAATGTATAGAGAATAATGTTATGACATAAATTACAAACAGGACAAAAACATTAAATCAGTTCTCAATCCATGCATAATCAAATGAGAACTCTGTAACAAAAGTATCAAACAGTTAATTACTACTCTGATGCTCATAACAATTATGTCAATTTGGCTAGTATTTCATTAGTTTATGAGATTTTTTAAAATCTCATAAATATGGAATACTTATTACAATTAATTACTCCAATACTCTGTAAGAATGCCTATTACTGGTTTACTTTAGTTAAAAATGGCATTTAGGGCTTCCCTGGTGGCGCAGTGGTTGAGAGTCCACCTGCCGATGCAGGGGACACGGGTTCGTGCCCCAGTCCGGGAAGATCCCACATGCCGCGGAGCGGCTGGGTTGCCCAGGAACTATATAGTTCTAAGAGTGAGGAGCAGGGAAAGAGAGAGATTTACTTTTAAGGAATTGGCCCACATGCTTGTGGATGCTAGCAAGTCTAAAATCTGCAGGTTAAGTCTGCAGTCTGTAGAGTCTGGAAGGAGATTTGTTGCAGTTCACGTCTGAAGGCAGTGGGCTTGCAGAATCCCCTCTTCCTCAAGGGAGGACAGTCTTTTTCTTAATGTCTTCAACTTATTGGATGAGGTCCGTCCATTTCAAGGAGGGTAATCTACTTTACTCAAAGTCTACTGTGTTAAATATTAATCTTATTTTAAAAAATACCTTCATAGCAACACCCATGTTTGACCAAATCTCTGGGTATGGTAGCCCAGTCCAGCTGACACATAAAATTAATTACCACACCAACCTATATATATTATGGAATTTTACAGTGAACAACACATTAAATTCTATCATTAATATATCACCATACTGTACTTGCTTTATCACATATCTATTAAAGGAGCCATTCCTCTATTTATGCATTAATCTATTTTGGGAAGAATTTCCATAAATGTCAACATACTTCCACCGAATTCTTTTTTTTTTTTTTTTTTTTTTTTTTGCGGTACACAGGCCTCTCAGTGTTGTGGCCTCTCCCGTTGCGGAGCACAGGCTCCGGATGCGCAGGCTCAACGGCCATGGCTCACGGGCACAGTCGCTCTGCGGCATGTGGGATCTTCCCGTACTGGGGAACGAACCCGTGTCCTCTGCATCGGCAGGTGGACCCTCAACCACTACGCCACCAGGGAAGCCACCCCCCCCCCCCGCCAAATTCTTAATCATGCATATCATTAGCTATATTTCAACATTTGTTTAAACTTGTATATTTGAGGCAAAGTTTACATAAAATGAAATGCAAAATATTGAGTATACACTGAGTTGTTACAAATGTATACATCTGTGTGCACTAAAATTATGCAGAGATATAGAACATTTCCGTTACATCTTAAACTCCCTCTTTCACTCTACCAGTTAATCTCCACTCCTACAACAAACTCCACAGAGTCAATATGGTAAGTTACCAACATCCTTAAATGTATATTTGCCCTTTGAGTCTATAATTCTAAAGCAAGGCAATTTTACTAAGTAAATTATTTTAAATGTTTTCAAAATAAACATGAAAGGTAGGTCCTTATATTATTTTCTGTGATAGCAAATATTTTGATACAAGCTAAATGTGTTATACAAAATTGCTTAATTAAATAACCTTTGTAACTATCATCATTAAAAACCATGTTTTATTAAAAAAAAACATGTTTTATAAGAATGAATGGAGCACGGGAAGTATTTAATCATGTAAGGTTGTAGAAATCAGGGTAATATAAGTAATTGTTTTAGAAAAAGATGTATATGTACGAATAAAGATGGAGAAATACTGTGAGAAAATATTCCTTTTGTTTACATATATTTTGTTTTATTAGACTACAGGTGACCCCTTCTCTTTTATTTTCTTGGTATATAAGATTTCTCTCTTCTAGCTCAATCCCCACTAAGTTACCTCACGCCATGAACCACTTCCTCAGTCTTGGTCAAGATAAATTAGGTTAATCTTGTCAACGCATAGTGTAGCTCTGGGAATTGAAGTCTCTTAGGATGAAACAAATTAAGGTGGCTATTGAAAATAATGATTTTTATTAAAATTTCTTTAAAAACAATAATCAATATACTTTATATTACCAATGAATTTGGTTCAACATGTTAGTCTTTTCAGTCCTTTGTTGTAAGCTAAATCATGTTGCCCCAAAGAAAAAGTTGAAACCTCATAAGTTTGTCCTATACAGAAAATTATCCTTTCTAAGACTGACAAAATTGATAGTCTGAAGACAGAATTGCTGTTTTTGATTCTACTGTATAATAAACCAAAAATAGTAGAATTATACAGAGAAGACTATGTGGCAATTTATTTCTTCAAGCTAGGAGTGCAGACAATTAACAGAAGTGATGGAAAATCTTAGGGAACAGAAGCATCAAGATTCCCAAGAAAAGAGAGGAGATGTTAATAACAATAACATTTTATAAGGTATTAACATTGTTACTTGGGAAAAGAAAGTAGTTTAAGTAAAGCCAAGAAGGAAAAAAAAATAAAAAGCAAAAGAAGGTATTTTATGCTTTAAATAATATTTGTGGAAAAACAAGACAAAAACAACTATGAATGCAAATGATGCATGATATATTAAAATATATATTGTGATTAACTCATTTCAATTATATTTTGTAATATACTTTATCTTATAGAGACTTGGAAATATATAGCAGTGTCTAATTTTATTTCTCAGAATATCTTAAAGCAGAAATTTCCATGAACACCAATTTTGCCCACAATGTTGGATTGATTGCTTTGCTTTTCCTTGACCTTCTCCTCATATTTGTTTTAACTGAGGGAGAGCAAACTACTGAGTACATGTTCAGCATCAAGGGAGTTTATGTGTCTATGAGAATTGAAAGCTATAACTCCCTAAAATTGATGCCCTATGATTTAATTCTAAGAACTGGAGTCTAGGATATTTGAACATAGAATTTAAACCATCGAATTGTGACTAAAAAAATAAAATAGCATCAATAGAAACAAAATTGAAAATCTTAAAATAACATTAAAGAAAGCTAAAACCACTACTACTAAAATTTCAATTAAATCTTGGGCTTCCCTGGTGGCTCAGTGGTTGAGAGTCCGCCTGCCAATGCAGGGTACATGGGTTCATGCCCCAGTCCAGGAATATCCCACATGCCACGAACAGGCTGGGCCCGTGAGCCATGGCCGCTGAGCCTGCGCGTCCAGAAGCCTGTGCTCCACAACGGGAGAAGCCACAACAGTGAGAGGCCTGTGAAAAAAAAAAAAAAAAAACTTAAAAAAAATATTTTGTTACATATATATAATTCATATAGATGATACTCATTGAAATTCAGATTTTTTAATATCTGTAAAATAAATTTATCCATTCTATTTTATCTTTACATGATCCTTCAATTTATCTTAGGCATCTGTTCAATACTGAAGTGTTATTTATATTTTAAAAGTTAAATTGTTTTGTTTTGATTGACAATTAATATATTACTACTTTTATACATTTTGCATTTATATGAATAATAATATACCTAATTTTTTTATTCTCAGATTTTTAATAGTGACTAGTTTAAATAAATAGTTTAATAATATGTTATTTATAAATATTGATGCATTAATATTAATTAATATATTGATTACTTTAATAATTTCATAATATTAAACAATTTAAATTAATTGTTTGATTAAATGATTTAATAGTGATACAAAGTTTAGTTAAATGATTAGCAATATTTTAAGGTAATAATTGTTAACTTAAATATTAATGATAAATTTAATATTTTAATGAGCAAACCGAGTCTCAGTGAAGTGGGATTTTCTTTTCTTTTTTTTTTTTTTTTTAGCATTTTTATTGGAGTATAAGTGATTTATGGTGGGTTAGTTTCTGCTTTTTAACAAAGTGAATCAGCTATACATATACATATATCCCCATATTTCTTCCCTCTTGCATCTCCCTCCCTCCCACCCTCTCTATCCCTCCCCTCTACATGGTCACAAAGCACTGAGCTGATCTCCCTGTGCTATGCAGCTGCTTCCCACTAACCAACTATTTTACATTTGGTAGTATATATAAGTCCATGCCACTGTCTCACTTCATCCCAACTTACCCTTCCCTCTCCTCGTGTCCTCAAGTCCATTCTCTACGGCTGCAACTTTATTCCTGTCCTGCCTCTAGGTTCTTCATAAACATTTTGAAGTGGGATTTTCTTAATCTGTGCCTTTCCTTATATTTTCATAATAGTTAATAATATAGAAAAGAATTTTCTACATTCATCTGTATCGTCTTTATAACAATCCTATAAGAAGCATAGTGACAATTATCTCCACTTTATGGGTGATAAACTAAACTCAGAAAATTTTAATAGCTCACTAAATCTTACATATCTTGTTTATTGTGATGTTAGAATGACTTGCCAGGCCACTATTACTTTCAACAAGCCACATTTTCTTTGACATTGTCACCTCAATGTCAGTTGAGAAATCACTCAGAGCCATCACTTAACATGAAAGGAAAAGCAAATTTATATTCTCATTAAAAAGTCTTCCCTGGTGGTGCAGTGGTTGAGAGTCCACCTGCTGATGCAGGGGACACGGGTTCGTGCCCCAGTCCGGGAAGATCCCACATGCCGCGGAGCAGCTGGGCCCGTGAGCCACGGCCGCTGAGCCTGCGCGTCCAGAGCCTGTGCTCCGCAGCGGGAGAGCCCACAGCGGTGAGAGGCCCACGTACTACAAAAAAAAAAAAAAAATTATACTCCAATAAAGATGTTTAAAAAACAAAAAAATTCCCTTTGTCAGATGGAACTACAAAATATCAGTAACCTACTTTTAAAGTAGGTAAAAAAAGAGAAAAAACTATGTATTAAACTGAACAAAAGGAAAATATAAGAACTTAAAAAAATAATTAAAAAATAAATAAAAATTAAAAAACAAAAGCAAAAAATCAAAAAATAAGTGGACACTTTATATCACCATACACAGATGAGCATGGGACATTGTGTCTTGTCAGGCTTACATATTACAGTTACAGAATGAATAATTGGAGATTCAAGAAATTGTTAAGAAAAAAAAAAGGGGGAGGTTTGAGAAATATTCCTATGCATCATCTATTGTACTACATGCAGAATTATTTTTAATTTTAATTGAATTTGGAAAATGGACTCGGCTCAAAGTGACACCCCTTTTTATGTTATCATTTCAGAGGTCCCTAAAATATTTTTAAGGTGCAATTTAATGCATCAGTATGTTGTTATGCAGATTTAATGTCCTTTGATTTAATCCCTATATTGTTACAAGAATATATAATAAGATGAATTTTATTTTAAACAGGAAGTCAGACGTAGATATAGAGTCATAGATGCTATGCCTCACTGGATAAAATAATTTCTTCAAGAGAGCACGTAACATTTCAACTGCCTACTACCCTAAAAATGTAAAAAATAAGCTTCAAATTATTAATCACAACAACAACTAAGACTCGTATTAGACTAACTGTACTCTGAATGAAACATTTAAAACAAGAAAAACGTAATTATGCCATACAAAATTCTCAAATAATAGTGATCCCGAATTTTTAAAATAGATATTGTTGAAAGATGTATTTCATTTATTGTAATACCTAATGATAATAGAATGACTTTAAAACTTTAAACGTTTTGTCTAACATGATTTCTTACTTTTTTCCAGTTTTATTGACATAGTGCATTGTATAAGTTTAAAGTGTACAACATAATAATTTGATGTATGTATACATTGTCAAATGATTACCACAATACGTTTCCTTAACATCCATCACCTCACATAGTTACATTTTTTTTTTCCCTTGTGGTGCAAACTTTCAATATCTACTCTCTTAGTAACTTTCAAATATACAGTACAGTATCGTTAATTATTGTCATCATACTTTTGATTTTCTCATTTAAAATTTGGCATGAAACTGTCAAAGTAATAGCTATCTCTTTCACAAAACTATTTTCTAAGAAAAGGATTAATATAAAGTATTTCAGTAGACATGAGAATTTGTCAGTTAATCAATCTTGAAGAGTATGAAAATATAATTTTCTATAAATTATTAATAATTTCTTACTCTATAAAATGTTAAAATATCTCTTTCAACAAGTATTTTGTTAGAGTGTCTTAATATTTCTATTTTCTAAGAAAACTACACATGTATAATCTATCAAAATAGATGTAATTCAAATGATCCCATTTTAACTTGTTCAGTTTGTAAATTTTTATTGCTTATTCACATAAAAGATATAATTTACATAGAGGCATTTATTGGTGACCTAAGCCAATTTTATACTGATGAAAAGAAGGGTGTAGATCTGTGCTATCCAATACAGTATACTCTATCACATGTGGATATTTAAATATAAATTAATTAAATTAAAATTAAAAATTAAGTAACTCTGTTGTTCTAGCTTTATTTCAAGTACTCAATGTCATATTTGGCTAGTGGCTACCTTATTGGACAGCACAGGTATAGAATATTTCTATCATCACAGAAAGTTCGTTGAACCATGCTGACCAGGATGGTTTTATTGTACTGTACATATGCAATACAATAATAAATATTATAAAAAATAATTTACCTAAAATATTGGAAATATGATGTACGGACACTGCCTACATTATCCATTATAATAGAGGAGAGACACATAAATCTGATCTTCATCTTCCATTTATCTCAAAAAAATTCAACATATTTGTTAAGGTAAAATTGATACATTAAGAACTGCACAGGGAATTCCCTGGTGGTCCAGTGGTTAAGACTCCACACTTTCACTACCGAGGGCACAGGTTCAATCCCTGGTCAGGGAACTACGATCCCACAAGTCATATGGAGTGACCAAAAAATAAATAAGTAAATAAATAAATTAAAACTGCACATATTTAATGTGTACAATTGGATGAGCTTGGACATGTGCAAACATCCATGATACCATCACCACAATCAAGGTAATAGACATATCCAACACCTTCCACACTTTCCTGTGTCCCTTTATTTTGTTTGTTTTTATGTGATATGATCACCTAACATGAGCTCTAAAAATTTTTAGTTGGACAATATTAAAAATTTTTAGTTGGACAATATTGTCTTGCTAACTATAGAGACTATGTTGTACAGAAAATCTTTAGCATAACTGAAACTTTATATTGTATTTCCAGCTTCTATGAGTTTGACTATTTTAGATATTTTATATAAGTAGAATTATGCAGTATTTGTGCTTATGTGACTGGCTTATCTCACTTAATATAATGGCCTTCAGGCTCATTCATGTTGTCACAAACTACAGAATTTCCTTCTTTTTTGAGGCTGAAAAAAATATGTAATGTTATCTCCATCCATTTATTTATTGATGGGCTTTTAGGTTGTTTCCATATCTTGGCTCTTATGAATAAACCTGAAATGAACCTGGGAGTGCAGATATCTCTTCAAGATCCTGACTTCAATTCTTTTGGATATATATCCATAAGTGCAAATGTGATCTTGTTTGATCAAAATCACTCCTTCATGGGAAGAGAAGTTAGAGGGAAAACCTAACAGGATTCAAATATCTGACCAATAATGATCATACATACTTCCCTTATACAACATTATGTATTCATTCTAATAATATACACAAATGCCTGGTTGTGCTTTCTTTTGGTAAGTTTTGTTAATAATTACATCTAAAAATGTCATACAAGATAAGTATTGCATTAAGAAACTCATCTCCATACTGGAAAATATTCCTGCTGAGGCCTTCTGTTTTGCTTGAATACACACTTGTTACTTTCTTTATTAAGAATCTAAGACTTCTCTGTATCTTTTTATATTATAATTATTTATTATTATTATATGTAATAGAGAAGATGAATTTGTAAGACCTATTTTTTGTTTTAATTTCATCAGGAGCATATGTAGCATCCTATAAAATGTGGATATTAGTTAATATAAAGCTATAAATATGTAGCTTAAAAACTCATTTCTATAGATTTTTGATGCCAAAGGTACTAAATATTCTCCACTGAGTCAAAAAGATTTATTGCCTCTTTTATTTTAAATCAGTGATGTTAAAAAAGACATGAAGTAAGAACTATAACTTTCACTTTAAATCATTTTAATAAGTTTGATTCTAATCACATCAGATATTTTCTGTTTTAGCATAAATAATAAAATGTTTGACTTTATTTTTACATTCTACTTATTTTAATATTAAAAAGTGCATCAATAAGAATTAACCATGGAAAGGTTATTTTTTGGAGCAGCAATGTTTTTAGGGAAATGGTGAATCAAAAAGTAGTTTTAAGAAACACTTTTCTGCATCTAAATAAATATAACAACCCCTGTATCCTCAAGTCCATTCCCTATGTCTGTGTCTTTATTCCTGTCCTTCCCCTAGGTTCTTCAGTGCCTTTTTTTAAATTTTTTTTTTAGATTCCATATATATGTGTTAGCAAACAGTATTTGTTTTTCTCTTTCTGACTTACTTCACTCTGTATGACAGACTCTAGGTCCATCCACCTCACTACAAATAACTCAATTTCATTTCTTTTTATGGCTGAGTAATATTCCATTGTATATATGTGCCATATCTTCTTTATCCATTCATCTGTCGATGGACACTTGGGTTGCTTCCATGTCCTGGCTATTGTAAATAGTGCTGCAATGAACATTGTGGTACATGACTCTTTTTGAATTATGGTTTTCTCAGGGTATATGCCCAGTAGTGGGATTGCTGGGTCATATGGTAGTTCTATTTTTAGTTTTTTAGCTGGGAAGAAGTGAAAGAGTGGCACTGACATATATACACTAACAAATGTAAAATAGATAGCTAGTGGGAAACAGCCACATAGCACAGGGTGATCAGCTTGGTGCTTTGTGACCACCTAGAGGGGTGGGATAGGGAGGGTGGGAGGGAGATGCAAGAGGGAAGGGATACGGGGATATATGTATACTTATAGCTGATTCACTTTGTTATACAGCAGAAACTAATACAACAATATAAAGCAATTATACTCTAATAAAGATGTTAAAAAAAGAATTTAAAAATAAATAAATATAACCTTGTTTCATTTTTAATTTATTAATGGGTTTACAAAAGAGAGATATGGGAAAATAATATCTCCCTCTCATAATAAAAGAATAAGCAAATCATTACATAACGAGGGGATCATGCTCTAATGTTCAACAACTTTTCATTATTCACTGATCAAGCAACAATGAATATTTTGTTTGTGCACAAGGGATGACGATGGCCACTTGTCAAAGCCACTGCGGCAAGCACATTATCACCCATTGTTTACAGAGGTGAATTGCCATAAGGTATATTTTCAAGGTTGAAAGGAGCCTCCATGGGGCCACAAGCATAAATCTGCCCCAGAAGAAGTCATGTAATCCTTCGTCAGTCAACCTGATGAAAAAACAACCAATTATTTAGTCCTTAATTTTCTTTTTATTCTTTAGTTTTTCATGTTTTTTTAAAAAAGATGGAATTATAACTTCATTTCAGAAATTTTTTCTATCCCCTTTTCAACACCTCATCCTGCACAGGGACTATTCTGATGAGTTCTACACAGTGTCTAAGAGGGTCACCAGGGGAACTAAGTCCTATATGCCCACTCAGGACCAGCCCAATAGCATATGCTTCAACGTCTTTTGTTCTCCATTTCACTCTCTCTAGTTCTTCACTCTGCTGCTTGAAGCCAACTCCCAATAAATTATTTGCACTCAAATCCCTGTCTTAGGCTCTGCTTTAGGAATAACCCACCTAAGAAAATAAAAGATAAGGAAAACTGGTTTTGTCATGGTTTTTCAGTATTTTTAAGAAATATAAATGGTAATATATAGACCATTCAATAGCTTCTGAAACTAGGCATGAATGAAATCCTTCATAGGGAGAGAGACACTGAACAGGGAAAATTGCCAAGAGCCTGGCTTTGATGAAATGAAATATATCAAAGTAGATGGAGGAGGATGAGCTGGCAACGGAAGCAGAGAGAGGCTAAGGAAATTAATAGAGTGACTCCAAATGAGGAGAAAAGTTTAGTGAAGCAAAGCATAGTACATTTTCATGTTCCCAGTAGTTAAATAAAATAATGACTAAAAATATCTTTATTGTGTTTAAGAGACATGCATCATTTTTACTAGATTATGGGTAGAAGCCACCTGGCGCTGGTTTAGTGCCAACAATAGAGACCTTCCTTGTAAACAACTGATCCATGCATGAGTAGAGAACCTGTTAATTCAAGAACAATCCCATTCAATGAAAAATTCAGAGAATCTATTCACTTATTAGCTTTAGGACAATCTATTTGTTCATATTTGCATATGAACAGATCTCAGATCTTAACAGCAAACAATGTTTCAGTTATTCAACAATATACGAATGTTTTAACTTGAAAAGTCACAACTTTATTTTGTTAAAGTATTACCACAAAAATTCATCATGCACTTATGCACTTAAACAAATATGAAAAGTAGAACATCTTTTGGTATGCTGAATTTTGTCCCAGGCCGCATGACATGCAGTAAACTTAAATAAGCATGTATTGTCATCTTGTGTCTAAAATCGATATATATTAGTAATGTTAAAACCCCTTTTATTCAGATAAAAATAACATTATGGTAAAATAAATATTATTGATAATAATAAAAAAACCCTTATGGCTTCCTGAGTAAGAAAAGGTATAGTTCAACCATTAAGAGAGCAAACTCTGAAATTAGACTACCCAGATATGAATCCTTTGTTCACCCCTTCCTGTCATTGTGTTCTTAGGCAAGTTCTTTTATCTACCTATGTCATAACATTTTGATCTGAAAACTGGGCATAATTATAAAAAGTGCTTCATAGGATTGGTGGGGAATTGAATGAACTAATCCATGAAAGCACTTAAAACTTGAGTGGTATGGTGTAAGCACTCAGTCAATAGTAACTATTTCATATGCTCAACTCTACCATAAGTATTTTACATCATTATCATTTTTAAACCACTCTTTGAGCTACTGAGTTACTGAAGGTCACAGACTTTAAATAATTGGTTGATGAGCCCGGGACAAATAAGAACCGTGCTTATTAAAAAACAGCTTTTTCCTCAAATACTATGAATTTTGTAGCCTAGAACCCAGTAAGTTTTTATCTCCTTCTCCTTTGGGCAAATTACTCATTTTATTAATATACATTTGGGGATATTTGTGGCCAAGGTATAAAAAAACACATAAAAACATCTCCAAAGTAATTTTTCATGTGGTGTTCAGCCTTCATTTTCTTTGAGAATGGATACTTGGGAAATTAGTAATATGTCTCCTCTATTTTTTTATGTTACAATTATTTAGGAAAGATTTAAAATTTTAGGCAGTATTACTTTTATAAGGAAAGACTAGACACATTGCTAAAGAATATCAGAGAATGGAGGATAGATTTCCATTTCCAGTGCAATAGAATATTGAAGGTAGTAAAAGATAGAAATGATCTTATCTCTACATACTTATCTGTTGTACTTATTAGTTTTTTTTTTCCTATATTCATACCTCCTTCCATTTCTATACATATCCGCTGTTCTCTACGTGGCCTAAGCTTTTCCTTCAACATCAGTAATCATAGAGATGACTGATTTAGGACAGATCCCATGATGGCTGTACTGTTCCATTTCAGTTCCACAATCCTCTAGCACAGGAGTCTCCAACCCCCGGGCCAGATTTACCTGTTAGGAGCTAGGCCACCCAGCAGTAGGTGAGCGGCGGGCTACCACGTGAAGCTTCATCTGCCGCTCCCCATTGCTCGCATTACCGCTGAACCATCCCTCCCCCACCCCAACCCTGTCCATGGAAAACTTGTCTTTCACGAAACGGGTTCCTGGTGCCAAAATGTTTGGGGACCGCTGCCGTAGCACTCTTAGATTTACAGATGAGTTGCTGATGGTTAGATAGTTAAGTAAGTTACACATAGGAGACCTGATAGTTAAAATTAAATACACCCTTCTCCCCCAAAACTTGTGGTTTTCTAAAATACTAGATTATATTGTTTTCTACTGATTTAATGTTTTCTACATTAGTTTTTGAAATGACAGTGGAACCGACACATGCTTGGGAATCATAACTCAAGCTGTAGGAATTGGCACTAATTGACACTAATGACTAATATGGTTTAATTTCCTTTCTAACAGTAGGCAAATTCTTAACCCAGAGAAATGGATATTGGATTGTTAGAATTTCCAATACTTTGGCAAGCATAGGGAGGAGAAATTATAGAGACTCAGAAACTATATAATCAGAAGTCTAACTTTGGTCTGGAGATGGTAAATGTTTATTTAGGATGGATCATGGTCTCAACTCATGAGGAAGCTTTTATTGCAAAACAGTGATAAAGATGTCCACAGGATTAGCTTTGAAACAGAGTTGAAAGTATAGATAAAATAAAAGGGTAAGACTGTTTTTCTTGTTTAGTGCTGTTTGCACCTATTTTCAGAGTTATTGCTCTATGGAGTACTTCCTGTCTCTAGTGCAGTGCCTGAATAAGGGTCATATCTAACTAAAGTAAGAGATTAATAAATATCCATATGAAATAGGAAAATTCTGTTGTCCACTTTAATTATATATTTAAGATTTAATACATTTTTAGGGTTAAAGATATACAAAAATTTGTTAATTTTAATTGAAATTATTTCTAAGGAGTAGTTATTTGTTAAACTGAAATTTACATTAAAAGGCTGAGTCATCTAACTCCAAGATGCAGAGCAATTTATTGAATTTAGGAATCTCTACTTGTGCCTCTTTCAATGCCTGAAACCATTCTTATTTTAATATTTCTCTCACCTTTTACCTTTTCTTAAATCACCCTTTTTTCTTTTCCTATAATAATGTTCTAAATTAAAATCTGAGAATCACGTGATCCAAAACACCATATTAATAAAATACTTTGATCTTAGTTATACAGTGCATATATTCTCTGATTGTCAAAGTAGATTTCATTGCTAGCTATGCTCATTTATAAAACAGACTATTCAAATGTAGAAGTGGGAAAATTATATTCATAATCTTATGGTATCTTTTAGGTAAGCTAACAGCAATTTTTAATTGTGAAAGTGAAGAATCTTAAACATATTTAAATGATTTGCAAAGATTCTCTTAGCTTAAAAGATGAGATTCTGCAAAATATGAACAGTTTTTCAATGAATAATAAATAGATATATGTTTGCAAATAAACAGGATCAACATGACTGAGTCTAAAATGTAGTTTCTTATGCAGAGAGGATTTCCCGGGAGAAACAAAGATAAGAATCTAATTAAGCTGTTACTGTATGTAAATGAGAAATTGTAATTTAAGTTACCACAAAAAGGAAGAAATCTAAAAGCAAAATAACATATTGTTTTATTTCAAACAAGTCAAATGATAAGTTTTCAGAGGAGTAGGTAAGCTTCAGGTGATCAGGAGCTGAAGGGAATCGATTTGTAAAATATATATCATGATGGATAGCTTTTGAGTGTTAGCAGAAAGCCATATCATCACTTCACAATTAAAAATTCATTAGAATATGCGAGGCTAGGATAACATTTAGTGAATAGAAGAAGCAGCATGTGAGAAATTTGAATGAGTACAAATGCTTAATATAATAATCAGTGCTCAAGCTAGTATACCTCAAAATAATAATTTATAAATATTCACACTCTAACAGTCTTACCACTAACTAAAAAACAAAAGTATGAATCTTGCTCCAATATTATTAAAATTAAACCATTTATTTTAATTATGCCATAGTATTAGTTAAAGCTAAATTGTTTATCTAAAATAAAAGAGACTATTCAAGTTCAAATGTTATATTCATGTTAAATATTCAAGTTCAAATTCAAGTTCTACCTCTTTCAGGGAAACTTTTTCAGTGTCCACAAAACACTATGATCTCTCTTTTAAACTCTCAAACCGCTTTTCTATAAGTTACGGTATTTCTCATGTATAGGTAGACAGTGTCCCATTCAAAGACAGGGTAATCTTTAAGAAAAAAAAAAAAAGATTTTTGCAGATCTTAGGAAACTGAACAGTAGTCTTTTGTACATAACAGGAGCTACATTAGCTTATGCAGTGAGGAAAAGAGAAATGAAAATATCCCTCTCATAGTTGAGTTTTCCCCTAGTGGTGGATTAAAAAAAAAAAAAAGTTTAGAGAAAGTGTGATTAAAAGCATTTTAAAGGCATTCACTGGTAAATTCTCAAGAAAAACAAATTACTCATCCTATAAAATAAAACTCAGATTTAAAATAATAGCACACAAACGATAATGATTCACTAACTAGTAATTATCTGAACTCTGCTTGCTTTTGTGATGAAGTGTTTTGTTGTTATTAATAAGATCTAAACAGGCAAATTAAATATTTGAACAGTTTCTTCCAGACTTCATACAGATTCTGTATTTCATCTGTTAATTCACTCTTTCTATTTGAAGCATTAGGGACTTGAGAACCAAAACACCACCTGTAGTTCTATTTTATTCCTAATACATTCCTCACTTGAGATTTTCAATACTGCATCAAAAGGAAGTTCTTAAGGTGAATGTCCTCATTGTCATTCCAGAAAAATAATATGGTATTATCTCTTAGTGATGTGGCTCACATCTATAACAGTGCTAAACCCAACTTATTCCTTTATTTTTTTCAAAGTTTTAACTGCTTAGCAGGGAGATAGAGTAGGAACCTCATATCTGATTGCATACTTTCTGTTTTGCTCAAGAAATGCAATTTAATTAACCATGGGCATTCTTCATTTATGCTTTACATTACATCCAGCTATCTTGCTGAATATTTTCAAGTGTAATCATAATCTATTAGATAATTATTAATGGGTATTTCCTTCAAAATAAAATAAGTTTATCTTTAAGTTGAGTACTTATAAAATGCCTAGGGATTTAAAAAATACCCCTTACAACAACAAAAAAGAATTTTTTCTATTCATAACATATTAAGGTTAATAAATTAAATATCTTAATTATCTATAAATATTACATCTTAAGACTAATAACAACTGTAAACTTCATGTTACATTTAGGTTTTCCAGTATTTTTTTAAATCTCTAAATTAAGATTGTGTAGAGAACTGTCTTGAAGGGAAATATAAATCTGAGTGAATTTTTTTATAACATTAGATAGAGTATGACAAATATTTTTCACATTAATGTGCATTTAAACAGAGGCCAAGCTAGAGCTTTAAGATAAGTGCATTAATTACTGTTAACCAGCAAACTTTCAGTTTACCGTAGTTCAAGTGCCCAAATATTACAATTCCCTTAAAACAGCATTAGTAGAAATTTTCTTTTTGAGTTCTCTGGCTTTCGATCGATTCAACATGGGATATAGTGAGTTTTTTTCAAAAAAAATTGGCACAGATATTAGAATTCATATTTACATGTCCTTGAAGTTATGTATTTATTATTTTAACCGCTTATTGTGTGGGTAACAGAAATCTCACAGGGGTTAAAATTGTGAATCGTGTGAATATAAATACTTGGTCAAATTTTTGAATGTTAGAAGCATAACAAGCTTGAAGGTTTTAAAATAAATGTGAAAATATTAGACAACAATACAGAGCATCAGAATATATTAAAAATCTTCCCAAGTATTACTTTTAGAATTGGCTATACTTCCTATTACAAAGATCTGGTTTCTTAACAGAAACTTAAATTTTATGGTTCTTTTTAACCAAAATCTCAAGAGAGTGAAAATTTTTCTTTAGAAATATAAGAAAAAAGGGAGCTTGTAAAAGAAAATAATTTTTAAAACATCTTTCTATGGCAAGAATTTCTTAATCAAATTATTTTAGGAGCTCTTAATAATTTCATTAGTATATTAAACACATGTTAGAAAAGGATTTCACTGATTTTAAAGGTAAGGCCAGCATATACTTTTCACTCCATATGCAAGAAAATATACCTAAGTTTTTAGTATAAAATTATTCAAAATTTTCAGTGTTAGTTGCTTCTCATAAATAATATACTTTATAGTAGAAAAAACATATATGCAATCTTTAAAATATTTACTACAATAGCACTCTAAATGTTACTCGTACTCTATAACATTTTAATTTTTTTCAGAAACCTGGAATTTTAAATTTCTTACTTACATATAAGCATTTTTTGGTGTAATAAATGTGACCCAAAATACAGATTTTTCTTATGAAAATAAAATGTGAAAATCAAGTTTACTTTAGATATACAGCCAAGATGTGAGTCAATCTTATACAATTGTGGAAAATGTATTGTAATTAAATAAAATGGCTGATTGTCCTTCAACATTAATGCAGTTTGAAATCTAAAATATTAAGAAATAAGTTATTGGAAATGGAGCATATAATAACAACTGTTACAATAGTCATGCTACAGAAGAGTACTTGGATGGTTGGAATCATTCCAACTTTTGCTAGGTAATTTTGCTGTATTATCATTTAAAATGTGTATGCTGACAGTGAATGTGTTTATGTGTATACTTGCATAAATAATGTCCAGGAAAATATACAAATATTAGAATTAGTAACAATTACTCTCTAAGATTATTTCTAAATAGGTTCCTATACACAAAATAATAAAAATTGAGCTTCTGTACTTTACAATTTAGATGTTATATCACATTTATCTCAATACATTGAAACTGTAATTGCAAATAATTGAACTTCCAATACACAAGTAAATGAAACTGCTGAACCAAAAGGAAATTAGCATTGATTGCAGTTTGAGTAACTGAACAGATCTGGTAGTTCTGATTTATCGAGGTGGAAACTAGTACTAAACCCATTAACACAAAAGTATAATTAAAGTGTTGTGATTTTTAGCAACAAATGCAAGAGGAGGAAACAACCATAAAAATATCCTTTTATTTTGATAATGAAAATCAATATGAAAATTGTAAGAGTAGTGTTCTCAAATTAATGCCAGGCAACTAAAAGAAAACTAAACACACAATTATATTTTGATAGAACCTATAAATATTAAAGAAACTACATGATCGGTATATTGATGTTTGTTTAGCTTTCATACCTGGAATTAATACTTGGAGCAACAGTGCATAATTTCTTGGAAGAACTCTGTAAAATGGGGATACCAACTGCTTACTTTCTTAAATAATTAACACTGCATCTTATATAACATTTACCCAGTAAATCCAAAGAAAAATTACATTATGTCCATGGTTACATAATACTTTTAGCCAAAAAGAGTTTATTCAACTGAAATGAAGATAATTTACACAAATCTCCATATCACTTTATGTAAACACAACAAAGTTTTGTTGCAACTGTGTTTCATGGTCCTCCATTAATAAGTCATTCCACTAAAAAGATTATTAGGCAACCAAAAATACCATCTGCTCTCATTCTTCAAGTCAATTCTATTTTATGACAGTGTTTACAAGACAAATCTATTTCAGATTAATTAATTTTATAGGTGAGAAATGTATTCAGCTTGTTATTGTATTTCTCATGATATAATTTTAATGAATTAATCACTCATTTAAACTTTGCTGCCTCCAACCTGAATAAAATCACTGAAACTGTCACCGAGAGTAATTCTGACTGAATTTACAAGTGGCCAGTACAAGTCTTCTTAGTAATAACTATTTTGAATTATCCAAATTGATGAAACCAAAGTGAAACCAATAAAAGGAATTAAAGAAATTACCCATGTAGTATCCAAGCTAATTAAGACCGGTCAGCTATGATTTTTGGCTAGAATTCCACTTGTGCTCACATTTTACTTGAATTAAATTACTATTAACAATGCTTCTGTTGCTATTATTCCCACTCATGCCCATCTACCTCTTCCTTTTCTACTTTATCCTCTTCCTCCTCCTGATGGTATTGCTACTTTTCATATTAGTGTTGTTGCTGCTAGAGGTATTGAAATTACTGCTACTGCAGAGTCATAGCAAACAATTCATGTTTCAGCTCTATCTGTATAGAGTATGCTGATCCTTGTGTTGGGTATTACTTGCTAACTGGCTTTGGATTATTTATTTATATTAAACAAGATGATGTTCATTATCTTAATCAGCTCTAATCATTGCATTGGAGACATCTATTTATCGAGTCCTACCTCTCCTCTTAAAATCTAGCTCTCTAGGGTCCTCATATTAAATGTAGATAGTGTTAACATATTGATTAAAGAAGAATCACATTGTGTATTTTAACTTTTAGGGTCAAATTCATGTGATGAGGGGAGGGGCCACATAGAAGTCAAAGTAACTGAAATCAGATCCCTTTTTCTTTTAAGAAACACATTACCCATAGATAAATCATCAATTTAATACTGAGGCTAAAAAGGAAATTTTATAAAAGGAAAAATATAAAAGAGAAAAAGAAAGTAATCTCTACTGAGAATATTCTATATTGAAAGTAACCACACAACTTTCCTAAGAGGGGAAACAGTATAATTGAGAAATGATGTTTTACATGCTTTCATTACTCGGGGTTAAGTAATATTTTATGAAAAAGTCAATTGAAGACAAGTCAAAATATTTGGGTGGTATTACTATCATCCAAATTTGAAAAAAAAATACTATTGATTCCATGAAAAATAGTTACAGGCTTAAATTTAAATTATCAACTTTATTAACTATAAGAATGAAATGACAACATCAGTGCTGCTTTTTTGCCACTAAAATGGGAATACCTGGCTGCAATCTATTTTCCCATCGTAGTTAGGGTGATCTCTAAGAAGATAAATTTGGTTGCTTCATACTCTGTTAAAAAATTACATCACATTGTAACGGTGTGTTGGTTCACAAACTGGCCCCAATACTCATGCAGGGCAAGGAGAGACTGAAGAAAGAGGCGGATCACTCCAGAGTGTTAGGTGGCAGTTTTAATAAGCAAGGGAACTTACACATTAGGCTTGTCTTGGGAGGCCAAAAGGCCCACCTGCCAGAATCTTAAAAGTTTATGTAGAGGCCTTAACTGGATTCAGTCACATATACCATCCAGATGGTCTCAACGCCACATTGCTTTTTCAAGGCTGTGCCTTTAAAAATAGTCCCCACTGTGGGACCGGTGGGCAGAATGTATATTCCAAGGATGGGGAGGAGGTGAGGAGTCTTTGATTCCCTGGGGCCAGCTTGCAATTCAACCAGCTGTCAACCTCCATTCAATGACCTCCTCTGACATGGTAAGAGAATTCAGATTCTATGACAACCTCAAAAAAATGTACAAGTTTGCGCCCCTGTCAAGCTTTGTCTAATCCTGCCATCCCCCATTCTCCCTACACTTTGTCCTAGTTTACTTTTGTTTTGTGAACACACATTTTCCTGAGTAAGGAAAGTTACATATGGTGTGCCTTCTTTATGGGAGGTCTCTTCCTTCTTCCTCCATAGGCTTGATCTTTTCATTTATTCAGTTATCATCACTCTCAATTTATACATTACATTCCTCTAAGAGATTCTCACTGTTTGAACTACATAAAAAGAGGATACCCCCCTCCCATGTTTTCTCTTACACCCTACAATCATTTTCTTTTAGAGAATTCACTACAATTATGGGTTTTTATTTTGTTTGTTTGCTTAATTTTTTTATTATCTATGCTTCACTAGGTCACTTCATGAGTGTAGGACCATACATGTTTTACTTGTTGTATTCTAGGTAGTAACACAGTATCTTCAGTACCTAGCTACTCAATAAATATTTCTAGAGTGAATGATTGAATGTATGCCTTAATTTGTTGATAATTTGAGAAGCATCAACCCTGAGGCACTTTTCTAGTGATTAATACTGAAACCAAATAATCTAATAGACTGTATATTTTTCTGGTTTATATCTAGCCCTCAGAATCTTCTTTGCTTTCAGAGATCTTGTTTAAATAAAATATTTGGGGTTTCTACTAATCATGAGATTTTGCAATCAACTAAATGTGGAATATAGTAAGCTAAAATATTGAGCTAATGAAAAATATTATAAAATATAACTAAGAGCATAATATCCAAAATGAATTATGAAGATAGGAAGGTATGCACAAGTACATTAAAATAATTAAAACACTTGAAGTTATAATACAGATCCATAAAACAACTTATGAACTCGCTATTAATAAGCTCCATAAATTTGAGCCTCTGCTGCTAGGAAAAAGTAGGGTTTCATGTATAGTAGAAAGCATGATGATGACAAACAAGCAGCAATGGTTGCCTCACATGGCAACCTGGGTATTTCAGGTTGAGATTTTTGTGTCCTTTGTTAATGGTTTTGTTTTGTTTTGACTCAGGAGATCAAGGGTTTTTTATGTACATTGGGAGACAAGAAGACATATCAAATAAACATTATATTTGTCAAGAGATTAGAGACATGTCTAATAAAGCATTATAATAGGAAGATATTCACTTATATTATTAGTTGTGAAGCTAAACAGTTTAGTTAAATAACCCAGGTGCAAAATCACTGTAGGCCTGGCAAGTCACACATCTCTGAACTATAAAGCATATGTCAGTCCCATGGAGTGAGGAAGCAGAGAAATAACAAATGTGGATTTCCACTCTGATAGACTGGGGAAACAATGCCCAAGAAAGAGTTCTTAGTGGTAGGACACCATCTTGGAAAATATCTTTAACTTATACGTTAGAAAAGGGAACATACATTTTTACATAATACTGAGTGACAATAATACTATAAAAATAATAATATTTTAAAAGAGTGCACAGATCCTTATTTTCGACTAAATGTGAGCACTTACTATGTGAAAACAAAACCATGTCATATTTTCCATATGTTTGTTTGAGGGAAACTTCTCATAGATAACATGACCATGGAAAGCTTTTGAAGAAGTGATATTTGTATTAGTTTCTTACGGCTACTGTAACCCATTACCACAAATTCAGTGGCTTAAACACAAATTTATGTTAGAAGTCTGGAGATCAGAAGTCTAAAAATAGGTCTGCAAGGTTGTATTCCTTCTGGAGGATTTATGGGAGAATCTGTTTCCTTGCCTCTTTCCAGCTTCTAGATGTTGCCTAGCTTCCTGGTTTTGTAGTCCTTCTTCCATCTTCGGAACCAGCAGTATACCATCTTTTCTCCTCTCTGACTTCTGCTTCCATTCTCTCTTATTCTCTCTCTGAATCTTTATAAGGATCCTGTGATTACATTGGACAAGCCTAAGTATGCTAGGATAATCTCATCTCAAGAACCTGAAGTTAGTTGAATGTGAAAAGTCCCTTTTACCATGTAAGGTAACATTCACAGATTCCAGGAATTAGGACATGGGCTTTTTTTTTTTTTTTTTTTTTTTTTTTTTTTTTTTTGCGGTACGCGGGCCTCTCACTGCTGTGGCCTCTCCCATGGCGGAGCACAGGCTCCGGACGCGCAGGCTCAGTGGCCAAGGCTCACCGGGCCTAGCCGCTCCACGGCATGTGAGATTTTCCCGGACCAGGGCACGAACCCGTGTCTCCTGCATCGGCAGGCGAACTCTCAACCACTGCGCCACCAGGGAAGCCCCTGGACTTTTTTGAGGGATCATTATTCAGCCTAATATTTAAGCTGAATTCGCAAGGAAAATCAGTCAGTGACACAAAAACTGGAAAAGATCTGGCCTAGTTTGGATTCCCTGGAAAGCCCACGCTCAGTCTAGTATTTGAGGGCAGGCGGTTTATTTGGGAAGTGATACCAGGAAGTACAAGTGAGAATAGAGAATTGAAACAGTGAAGAGAAAGTAGCTGATAAATGATGTGCTAATGAAAAAAAATATAAATATGAGTAACTGGAGCTTAATCCTCCCAGGTACTCTTTGAGCAGCACATATCAAACCTGTACCAATGGGATATAGAAAGCCTGGGAGTTGTGCCTGACATTCCAATCTCTCGCCAGTTGAGGGACATGAAATCCCTACTATGCTGCTAGGCACAAGGGCTAAGCAAGCTCACAAAATTATCAAGAAAACCTTTAGGCAGAACAGCAGAGAAACCAGGAGGAGAGAAGCAATGGTGCTTGATGTGGGAGGCTGTCAGCTCTTCATGAGTACACTGGGAACTCAGGAGGTTGACCAGATATTTTTTTTAAAACAACAATATTATCTGGTCCAGATGGCAACAATAATAAGACATTACAGGACACACCCAAGGCATTCAAAAGTCTTGCAACATAATGTAGTATATGAAACTACACTGTTGAAATAATTAGAGAGCAATAATGCAGAATAATGCATTACATGATTTGAAACAAATATACATTATTGCAAGAAAGTATTTTTAAAATGGAGTTAGAGGAGCAATGAGTTTGGTCTGAATGGTAGGTTGATTTGCAGACCTATAGACTGGCAAAAAAGAGTTTGGATAGACAAAAAGAAGAAAGATTTGTGAAGATAGAGAAAACAATACAAGCAAAATTTTAAAAACTATGATTATACATATTATCGCATGTTTTGCAATAAGAAGAATATACTGGATGGAAAATAGTGTTTTGATTTTAAGGTAAAAAGATTGCCAGGTAGCCTGCCAATAATAATTATTTGGTTCAGACACTCAAAATAATAGCTATTAAATATCTAATATGTGTTAGACACAGTTTCAGACACTGGCTTTATATCATTGAATGGAACAGTGAAAAGCCCTAGCCTTCAAGCTGTTTCCATACTTGACGTTTATGTAAAACTTTACAATTACCAAAAGGTAACATGGGCTCATATATAAAGTTTATCTTTATATATAATCTGTATAATACAAATAATGAATATATTGAAGCATGATTCATGACATAATCAAAGCACACATGTACTTTTCTTTCCTACCATCCTTTTGAATTATATTCAGTATGGAGTGTTTTTTTGCTTTCACTAAATAAAAATTTCTCAGGCGCATGACTTATTCTGGTAAATAAGTTTACAAAACTATTTAGATTACAAATATAGCATCATTTTTCTATTCAACCTTTCCAACATATTCAATTGTAAAACTTCTCCTTACACACAGAAATGACATTTAAGCTCAGAATTGTGTACCAGCTGAGGGCAGACACTGGCATCTTGTCCCCTCCATAAATAAAAGACTTTGGCAGATCAAAATCAGTCATTAGCACTCCTCTCTCTTCTCAAGTCAGTTCTTTTACTTTTCTCCCTTTTTAGCTATAGTTTAGGTCCCTGCTAGCATCAATATGGGAGGAGGTGAAAATGTTGGAGGCTGTCTGATGAGCATCACTCCTACAAGCACACATATAGTAGGATAGCCAACCTCTCCTGAAAAGAAGATTTGGGAGATACATCCCCATGTCTACCACATTCCACCTATGTCATTACTCAGCTCTGTATCTCTAAATATGTTTGCTTGAGGAACTCCTACAGAATTCCAGTTGTCCTCTTTTCCTAAGGGAAAACATAGAAAAGGAAAAATGACAGCCCAGTCTGATTCAGTTATTCTTAAGGGCCACAATATATAAATACTGTCTTCCCAAAAGTAAGATGTATTAAATCAAAACAAGAATCACATATTCTCCATCTAGGAGCAAGTTGAATTTATTAAAATAGTTATTAGGACTTTGTTTTTAGTGATACGTTATGATTAGATATATTGTTGGTACTGGTATTTGTTGATAGATGATATCAATACTTGTTGAAAGATCCATCAAATACATTTTTGCCCTTTCAAATGCAGTATATACAAACTTGAAGCTAGTATTGAATTGTACATGTAAATACTGATGAATCTTGTCAGAGCATCTGTATAAAGTAATAAATGTGGAACACGTATAAAAAATAAATACAGTCTCGCTGTGGCATACTTAATAATTGCATATTTCTGATTGTTCACTTTTGTCCTGGTATTACATGGCCATGAATTTCACATTAAATAAAATGGCTCAGCAACTGCTATGATACTTTAAAACAAACATGTTAGCACTCCCTGTAAAGAGAAACACAATTTATTGCAGATGCCAAATCTTTATTACTTTTCTGGCTAACGGCAGAAGGACTTGCAGAATGAATCTAAATGTGTTCACACTGGAAACAGAGATTATATAAAACAAGTGTGGCAGCCCCTTGTTTAAAGCACCTCAAAGTTACCAAAAGATTTTGGAAGTGATAGGTCACAAGGTTTTACCTAGATAGGAAGAAAAGGAATGACGAAAATAAGTTTTGGCTCCCAAATGATTTCCCTCACTCTCAACATTTGTTTACTGACTAGGGCAAAGAGCAAATATGTTTTTGCCATTTTGTCAAAGGAGGGAGATCAGTTTTCCTCAATGAATACCAATTTACTCTCTCTCTCTCTATTTCTCTCTCTCCTTACTAGAGGCAGCAGGAATTATTGAGAAATCCTGTGCTACTGTCTACCTGTACTTAGGCAAGAAGTTCTTAACCCTTACTGCACAATAAACTCTTTTGGAGTCCTAGTAAATTACATCAGTTCTCAACCCCCTTCTCTCCCCATCAAATCTCTGGAGGTAGGTTTCCAGCAAAGGTAATTTTTTTTGTAAGACCACCAGGTGGTTCTAAGACATAGCCAGGATTGTGTACTTCTGCTCTATCAAAGCAATCTAGAAAACACACACACACACACACACACACACACACAATTTTAAATTCCTAATTATAAAGATCCATCAGTCCAATATCAAATGTAAACTTTCACTTTATATAAGAAAATGTTCAAAGTCATATCCTTGATTAGTGGTTTTAATAGTGTTTGAGTATAACTTAAAAGGGTAGGTTCTATGTGATATGATCTTATAAAATGAAAAAAAGAATAACCTCTTTCATATTGAAGATATTCTAGAAGGCTGAATAAAACTTTTCCACCCCATTGATCTGTACAAATGTAAATTCTATTATGTCGGTGTCTAAGTCAGTTTAGGCTGCTCTAACAGAATACCACAGATAGGCGGCTTAAACAGCAAGAATTTATTTCTCACAGTTCTACAGACTGGGAAGTCCGAGATCAAGTGGACAGTAGATCCAGTATTATACTGAGGGCACTCTTCTTTGTTTGCAATCAGCTGACCTAGGTGTGTCCTCACATGGCAGAGAGCAAGAAAGAGGGAAAGAAAGTGCTCTGGTCTACACTTATGAGGACACTCATCATATTCATGAGGGCTCCACCCTCATGACCTAATTACTTCCCAAAGGCCCCACTTCCTAATACTATCACATGGTGGGCTGAAATATTAACATATGATTTTGGGGGAGACCTAGCATTCAGTCCATAACAGTGAGCTAAGGGTGGTCTAAATTCTGAGAACAGAAAGGACAGTTCTTCTCTGTAAAAACAAAACAAAACAGGAGAATTATACATTCACTCTTAAAATATAATATTAAGTAATTCTTCACTTGAAAAAAATTGAATCAAAAGAACTACTTGAAAGTATACAAAATGTGCGTTTTAATTATGTTTAAACTGTTACACTTTGGCTCATTAATCACCACATTATATAAGACCAAGATAATTATTTTACATGAATAAAAGGGATTTTATATTATAGATTAGTAATATATAAAATGTTCAAACTAATGTCTAATATTGATGTATTCAATAAATAAAAATGTAAAGATTGGCAATAAGATATGTTTAAATATAATGATATTCTTATAGTAAATAATCAAAGCCTGTATTCAAGATAAAATAAGCCTGGTGGTGGGAAGGGGTGGGATTTTGCCAGCCGTGGCTGCCACTGGAGCTGGTGTCCGGGCTGGTGATGGGGTTAATTCCCTTTCATAAGACTCTTAACTTGCACCCACCCAGCCCCTCCGTCACCCTGCTGCGCCGCGCTCCAAACCTCTCCTCCTCAGTAATGCGGGCCCCTGAAAGGTATGATATATTTTATCCTAGACAGTCCAAGTGGTGACAAGGACACGGGACTCCTCCTGCCAGATTCCAAATTGGTCAAGACAATTGACATCCTGGCTGACAACTGTGAGAAAGAACCTTGGATTATTTTATTTTATTTTTGCGGGACACCACAATTCCACATGCATGGGACACATCAGGCTTCAAGTTCCCTGTAGAATTCTAAAATAACCTTTGCTAATGAGGATGTCTGATACTGTTACGGTAAAAAATGAAACTGAAGCAATGAAGGATTTGGAGGCAGAAGTGAAAGATACAACCAGAGTTGTAAATCTTATCAAATCAGAAAACTATGGGAAGATTTTGGCAGAGAAGAATGAACATTGCATTGACAACAATATTGATTTGCAGGGGAAAATTCAGATACAGTTAACACAATCATTTGGAAAAGAGGAGAAGCCCTCAAAACGGGAAGCAGAAGAAGAAAAAGCCAGTGATAAGTTGCCCAGAAAAATGTTATCAAGAGATTCTAGGTCAAGAATACACTGATTCAACCAGCATAGGTCTACATGAATTTTTAGTAAATACATTAAAAAACAATCCCAGGGACAGTATGATGCTGTTGAAATTGGAACAAGAAATTTTAGATTCCATTGGTAATAATGAGTCTCCACATAAAAAATTCCACCCAATGACATCTTACCATAGGATGCTATTACACAGAGTTGCTGCTTACTTTGGATTAGACCACAATGTTGATCAGAGTGGGAAGTCTGTCACAGTAAACAAAACTAGCAATACAAGAATACCTGATCAGAAATTTAATGAACATATTAAGGATGATAAAGGTGAAGACTTTCAGAAATGATATATCCTCAAGAGAGATAACTCTACCTTTGACAAAGATGATAACCAGATGAGAATACATTTGAAAGCTGACAGAAGAAGCAAATCTATAGAAGAAAGAGGAGTACCAGAGAGCTAGAGACAGAATATTTTCCCAAGATCTCCTGTGTTCCCAAGAGAATTATATTATTGACAAAATAATCCAAGACGAGGATGCTAGTAGCACCCAGCAGAGGTGCCAGATATTTAGAGTTAATAAAGATTCTTCAGGGAGAGCAACAGATAGCCATCAAAGCAGCAATGAGAACGAGTTGAAGTACTCTGAATCACGACCCTGGAGCAGCACAGATTCAGACAGCTCTCTCTGAAACTTCAAGCCTGCAGTAACCAAAGCCAGCAGCTTCGGTGGAATTTCAGTTCTGACAAGAGGTGATAGTTCTGGAAGAAGCAAAAGCATAGGCAGGCTTTCAAAAACAGGTCAGCCCTTCATAAACCCAGATGGGAATCCAGTTGTGTATAATTCTCCTATGACTCAACAACCAGTTAGAACCCAAGTGCCTGGACCTCCACAGCCACCTCTGCCTCCCCCATCACCTCAACAACAAGCAGCTCAGCACAATTTCTCACAGCAGGACAACCATGGGTCTCAGTGTAGCCACCTGAGTCTTGCCCGCCAGCCATGTGCAGATGGTTCTGATCCTCAAGCCACCATGTTCCAGTCCACTGTTGTTCTTCAGTACAGCAGTCTGGTTATATCACAACAGCAGCCCCCCCACCACCACTGCCTCCTCTTCCTCCCCTACCTCCTGGGCAGCCAGTCCCTACTGCTTGCTATTCTGCCTCTGGTCATCATGTCAGCCAGCCTGTGCTCCAGCAGCAAGGACATATTCAGCAGCCCTCTCCACAGATGCCAGCCTGTTATTGTGCTCCAGGCCACTGCCACTCCAGTCAACCTCAGTATCGCCCAGTCCCTTCTGTCCATTACAATTCACATCTAAACCAACCACTACCCCAGCCTGCCCAGCAGACAGGTTATCAAGTTATGCCCAACCGGCAGCAAAACTACCAGGGGATAGTTGGAGTTCAGCAACCCCAAAGTCAGAGCCTAGTTGGTGGCCAGCCCAACAGCATTGGAAAACAGATTCAAGGAGTGGTCATTGTCTATCCTTCAGTGCCATCATTTCAGGTTTCACTGCCTCAAGGTTCTCAAGGAATTGCCCATCAGACTTATCAACAGCCTGTTATGTTTCCCAATCATTCTAATCAAGGATCTATGCCTACAGCAGGAATGCCAGTTTACTACAGCATCATTCCACCTGGCTAACAAAATAATTTAAGCTCCTCAGTAGGTTACTTGCAACATCCAGGATTAGAACAAGTACAGTTGCCTCGAACTACTTCACCATGCAATTCCCAGCAGCTCCAAGGCCACCAGTGTGCAGCTGTGCCACCTCCACCACCTGGTGGCGGAATGGTGACGATGCAGCTCAGTGTACCAAACAATCCACAATCTTGTGCCCATTCACCCCCACAGTGGCAACAAAACAAATATTATGGTGATCACCAGAGAGGACAGAAGTGTATGGAATTTAGAAATAGAGACAATATTGTTCAGGAGATGCCAGATACCCGTTACTTGGCCAGCCCCTGCAGTACAACTCTCCTGCTGTTCTGCACAGACACATTCTAGCCCAACAGGGTCAGCCTGGCAACAGGCATGGAAACCGAGGAAGGAAACAAGCTAAAAAAGCTGCATCCACCGACCTTGGTGCAGGAGAAGCAGTTGTTGGGAAGGTCTTGGAAATTACTGAACTACCAGATGGAATAACTCGTGTGGAAGCTGAGAAGCTTTTTGGGGAACTCTTTAAAATTGGCGCCAAGATCTGGTGGCTTTGGGACCCCCAGTCCCAGGCCCAGCTGCATCGTCACCTCCTCTGCTGTGGCAGTGGGGACAGCACTTTCAACCCCGAAAGCTCTAAACCTAGTGACTTGGCCTCCATGTACACTGTCTTAGCCACATTCCCCTCCATCTCGGCTGCACAGAATTCTCTGAAGAAACAAATTAACTCAGTTAACGAGTTTAAGCTGAGAACGAGCAAGAAGCATTATGACTTTCACATTTTGGAAAGAGCAAGTTCTCAGTAACAGCCACTTTGGACCCATGGCCTTTGTGATTCCCCTGTCCTCACCCATCTTTAACTGGCTTGGTATTTGGAACTTCTGTTAACATGAGACTCCTAGGATGTGTGGTCGTGGCATTACAACTTCTGAAGACAGGCCAGTGATCCAGCAAAGGCGGCGGGGGCGAGGGGGGGGAATACACATTTCACCCCAGATGACTGTAGGAAGCCACATCGGAATGATACAGAGTTAGCAGCTTTTTCTGAGGAAATGCTGTTCAACTTCCTCCTAACTTTTATAGTTATTTTGTTTTATATTTCTGAATTCTTGTATCAGCTCTATTGTACAGCAAATTATTCTTCAAAATGATTACAACCAGTTGCAACCTGTATTTCTTTTTTTGAAGCCAGCACAGTGTGATCCAACATAGAATTTTTTGGGAAAAGAATGCAGGAGTGTAATAACCAAGTCACAACGGTGTACTGTCTTTGGGGGGCTGGAGGGTGACTAAGGAGACCCCACAGATAGAAGACTACTCTTCCCCTGTATCTCTAAACACAGAAACAATTTCCAGAAAATATAGAATTCCCTCATAGGGTCTTTTCCTTACTCACTTAGGTCATATAAACATTAAGTGTAAAGTAAATTTTGTTCTTAACACCTCTTAATCAAACCACTTAGGTTCAAAGGGGAATAGGAATCATTCTAGGCAGGAAAATACTTCCTTTTTTTTTTTTTTTAAGTCTCCCTCTAATAATTAAATGCCACTTATTTTCATTCCCTTCCTTGTGGATTTTTTTGTCACCTGAGGAAATGCATTTGATGAGTGCTGGAAACTTCTTAAGTGGTTTAAAATGTGTTTTCATTGTTTGCAGCAGGTCACTGGACATCAAAGATTCATTGCACTTATGAACAAGGAACCTGTTTTTCAATTTACAAGGCTGTACAATGTGTGCTGATGCAAGCCTTTTTTAGTTCAAGAGAATAAATGTTTACAAATATATACCCACTTTGTCTTTTGTAAATTAAAATCATGTTTTTAAATGAGAAAAAATAAAAGATAAAATAAGCCCAATGCAATGTACTTTATTTTAACTAGGTTTAGTGATTGTCCAAAAAGTAATTCTCAAATTAGAAAAATTATGCTTCATGTATATCAGGAGTACTATCTTCCTGTTTACAACAAGGTTTTAATCACCTTGATTTTTATAATTACTCCAATAAAATATTTGTAATACCTTCTCATATTACAATTATAAATAATTATTTGTGGTAATCTAAATTTTACTTATGACATTAAGTTCAATTTAATGACTTATTTCTAAATATTTGGAGGAAAAACATTTTATTTTATCCTCTATTAGAAGAATATCAACTGTTTCTAAAAGCAACTGTCAGTTTTACTGTATTTACTATGGCAACAAGCCTAGTTAGTATGTGTGTATGATTTATTTTCAGCAGATGTATAATTATTTCTAAAACAAGCAGATATATACTCTTACAAAATTAACTTTTTAAATTTGAAGTTGTAAAGCATGGTAGTTCTAAATCATAGAACATAAAACCCTTAAAACTTCCACTTTTCAGCCCCGACTTATAAATAATATTTAGCACTTCTGACAAAAAGAATCTTATAACAGAATTCACTTACTGGAATAAAGCAGTGCAATAGATAATATGCTTGCCACCTAATTTTTTCTCCTTTACCCTTGGTACCAGAATGACTTAGTCCTTATGATGGCCAGGACACCACAGTCCCTTTAATGCTCAAAGCAGTAAATCCTTCCAAATTAAGATTTCATCTTGATTGTAACCATCTGACTCTTTGATAGACCTCAGAGCTATTCATTTTGCTGTTTTGTAGTATAATCATTATACAACTACACAATGCTCCCTACCAGTCTTGTCATTAGGGTGATATAAATTTGTTCCTCTACTTCTGAACTTCCAACAAGGTGACAGTCCTCTGTTAATGGAAGCCTTGAGAATACCAAGGAGAGAATTGTGGCAGTATCAGAAAGTGTTATCCCAATCAGGGGAAGCAAAAGTGTATGTATAGCTTAGTGATAGAATAATTCTAATTTTCAAAGTGAAAAATCAAGGAAATAAAATTTTCCTTCAGGAAATTTGACTGCTTTTTATAAAATAACTTTGTTGCATGATTAGACCAAAAATCGCCTTTTTTTACTCTGCCTTGTCATACATACATGCTCATCACTGCTGATATTGTCCTAAATCTTCTAGGAAGATGGGAAAACCAATAGGATTCTAATTTTAAAACTAGCTAAACTTCAGATATATTTGTACTACCCTGAACAAAAGATTCTCCTCTGGCTTTATGTTCTTCCCCATGTGGGGTCCACAGACTCTCATTTTCGGAGATAGTGATGATTTTCCTATTAATTGAGAGACATCAAATCAGTCTCAGAATCTGTTATAAGCAGATATAGGTTATGACTGCAAGAGACTGAAGCATATAGTTAGTCTTATTATCAATGTGTTTGTGGTATCCTTTCTGTAACACCTGCTCAAGCAACCACTTCATGAGCTATAATCTGGATAACTGTTCTTTGTTCTTCTGTAAGACCAGACAAAATTAGCTCTTGAACCATGATGGAAAAAGCCTTATTATGTCTTACTGACCACTGTAACTATAGTCAAACTATAAGGAATATCACTAGATTCACATATTCTCTTCTCAAAAAAGAATATATTGCATATATATATCTATATATCTATATCTATATATCTTCTGCCTTTTATATGATGAAAAATATCATGGAAAAAACAGATTATTCAGTTATAATCCCCATATCTGGTTCTTCAAGCTCTTCACGTGAGGGTCAGCAGCTTTTCTCTTGACTTAATCTACACATGCTTAGCTCCTGGTTTAGCAGTGGGTGACAAAAGTCTGGAGATAATCCTATTCCTATAATGCTGAAACATAGGATCTCCAGAGTTTTATATCCTTGTCAGTATCTGGTCTCTGACTAAAAGTCACAAAAGCAATCATGCAGTAGAAAAATTAGAAGGCATAGTACATGTTGAAACTCAAATAATTATCAGTGTGATAAGTAACAACTAAAACAAGAGTAGGGTGGATGGATCATGGAAATAAATAGTACATTCTGTAACCCCTGTAGAAAATTACTAAAAGGAAATATGAGAATTAAGAACAGAGCCCAATAGAATAGTTTCTAGACTCATATCTTTTCCATATTATTTAGGCCATACAAGTTAATTTTCAATAAGATAATGTTAAAATAAATATTGTCATGTTATTTGTACGTGATTTCTAATGGCTCTATTAATATTGTTTTGCTTATAATTTATAAGTGAAACAGCATGAGATATAACAATTAACTATTAACTAGACCCATCTGCATTTAAATATATTTAACTTATACTCTTACAGGTTTTTTGCCGAGTAACCTATTTTAAGAGCTATAATGTTGACTTTTTCTCCCAATTCCAGTTCTCCTTAAAAAACTTAATATCTAAAAAGTAGCATGTTTTGATTTCTCTTCTATATTTTAGAATTAAATTGACCTTGAGCCTCAAGATGGCTGAAGAGTAAGACCTGGAGATCACCTTCCTCCCCACAAATACATCAGAAATACATCTACACATGGAACAACTCCTACAGAACACCTACTGAACGCTGGCAGAAGACCTCAGACCTCCCGAAAGGCAAGAAACTCCCCACGTACCTGGGTAGGGCAAAAGAAAAAAGAATAAACAGAGACAAAAGAATAGGGACGGGACCTGCACCAGTGAGAGGGAGCTGTGAAGGAGGAAATGTTTCCACACACTAAGAAGCCCCTTCGCGGGCGGAGACTGCGGGTGACGGAGTTGGGGAGCTTCGGAGCCGGGAGGAGAGCACAGCCACAGGGGTGCAGAGGGCAAAGCGGAGAGATTCCCGCACAGAGGACCGGTGCCGACCAGCACTCACCAGACCGAGAGGCTTGTCTGCTCACCCGCCAGGGATGGTGGGGGCTGGGAGCTGAGGTTCGGGCTTCGATTGGAGCGCAGGGAGAGGACTTGGGGTTGGTGGTGTGAACACAGCCTGAAAGGGGCTAGTGTGTCACAGCTAGCCAGGAGGGAGTCCGGGGAAAAGTCTGGAGCTGCCGAAGAGGCAATAGACTTTTTCTTCCCTCTTTGTTTCCTGCTGCGCGAGGAGAGGGGATTAAGAGCGCCATCAGCGTGGACCCCAGAGATGGGCATGGGACGCTAAGGCTGCTACTGTGGCCACAGTAGGCCACGGGAGGGGAGGTGTGCGAGCACAGGTCACTCTCCACACCTCCCCTCCCGGGAGCCTGTGCAGCCCGCCACGGCCAGGGTCCCGTGATCCAGGGACAACTTCCCTGGGAGAACGCACGGCGCGCCTCAGGCTGGTGCAACGTCACGCCGGCCTCTGCCACCGCAGGCTCGCCCCGCACTCCGTACCCCTCCCTCCCCGCGGCCTGAGTGAGCCAGAGCCCCCGAATCAGCTGCTCCTTTAACCCCGTCCTGTGTGAGTGAAGAACAGACGCCCTCAGGTGACCTACACGCAGAGGCGGGGCCAAATCCAAAGCTGAACCCCCGGGAGCTGTGTGAACAAAGAAGAGAAAAACGAAATCTCTCCCAGCAGCCTCAGGAGCAGTGGATTAAATCTCCACAATCAACTTGATGTACCCTGTATCTGTGGAATACCTGAATATATAAAAGTTATATATATATATAAAAAAGTTATATATTTATATATATAGTTATATATATATATAAAAAAGTTATATATATATATATATAACTTTTTCTCTTTGTGAGTGTATGTGTATGCTTCTGTATGTGATTTTGTCTGTAATACTTTGCTTTTACCATTTGTCCTAAGGTTCTGTCTGTCCGTTTTTTGTTTGTTTATTTTTTGCGCTGGCCTCTCACTGTTGTGGCCTCTCCCGTTGCGGAGCACAGGTTCCGGACGCGCAGGCTCAGCGGCCATGGCTCATGGGCCCAGCCGCTCCGCGGCATGTGGGATCCTTCCAGACCAGGGCACGAACCGGTGTCCCCTGCATTGGCAGGCGGACTCTCAACCACTGCGTCACCAGGGAAACCCCTGTCTGTTTTTTTTAGTATAGTTTATAGAGCCTGTTATCATTGGTAGATTTGTTCTTGGGTTTGGTTGCTCTTTTCTTTATTTCTTTTTTTTTTTAATTACTTAATTTTTAAATTGTTAATAATTATTTTTAATTTTAAAAAATTTATTTTCTTTTCTTTCCTATATTTCTTTCCTTTTTTCCTTTTATTCTTTCTTTCTTTCTTTCTTTCTTTCTTTCTTTCTTTCTTTCTTTCTTTCTTTCTTCCTTTCTTTCTTTCATCTTTCTCCTTTTATTCTGAGCTGTGTGGATGACAGGGTCTTGGTGCTCCAGCTGGATGTGAGGCCTGTGCCTCTGAGGTGGGAGAGCCGAGTTCAGAACTTTGGTCCACCAGAGGCCTCCCAGTTCCACATAATATCAAATGGTGAAAATCTCCCAGAGTTCTCCATCTCAATGCCAAGACCCAGCTCCACTCAACGACAAACAAACTACAGTGAGGTACATCCTATGCCAAACAACTAGCAAGACAGGAACACAATTAGCACCCATTAGCAGACAGGCTGTCTAAAATCATAATAAGGTCATACACACCCCAAAACACACCAGCAAACGCAGACCTGCCCACCTGAAAGACAAGATCCAGCCTCATCCATCAGAAAACAGGCACTAGTCCCCTCCACCAGGAAGCCTACACAACCCACTGAACCAAACTTACCCACTGGGGGCAGACACGAAAACAATGGGAACTCTGAACCTGCAACCTGCAAAAAGGAGACCCCAGACACAGTAAGTTAAGCAAAATAAGACAGAGAACCACAGAGCAGATGAAGGAGCAAGGTAAAAACCCACCAGACTGAACAAATAGGCAGCCTACTTGAAAAAGAATTCAGAATAATGATAGTAAAGATGATCCAAAATCTTGGAAATAGAATGGAGAAAATACAAGAAACATTTCGCAAGGACTTAGAAGAACTAAAGAGCAAACAAACAATGATGAACAACACAATAATTGAAATTAAAAATTCTTTAGAAGGAATCAGAAGCAGAATAACTGAGGCAGAAGAACTGATAAGTAACCTGGAAGATAAAAGAGTGGAAATAACTACTGCAGAGCAGAATAAAGAAAAAAGAATGAAAAGAATGGAGGACAGTCTCAGAGACCTCTTAGACAACACTAAACACACCAACATTCAAATTATATGGGTCCCAGAAGAAGAAGAGAGAAAGAAAGGGACTGAGAAAATATTTGAAGAGATTATAATTGAAAACTTCCTTAATATGGGAAATGAAATAGTTAATTAAGTCCAGGAAGCACAGAGAGTCCCATACAGGATAAATCCAAGGAGAAACATGCCAAGTCACATATTGATCAAACTATCAAAAATTAAGTACAAAGAAAAAATATTAAAAGCAGCAAGGGAAAAACAACAACATATACAGGGATCCCCATAAGGTTACCAGCTGATATTTCAGAAGAAACTCTGCAAGCCAGAATGGAGTGACAGGACATATTTAAAGTGATGAAAGTGAAAAACCAACAACCAATATTACTCTACCCAGTAAAGATTTCATTCAGACTTGTCGGAGAAATTAAAACCTTTACAGACAAGCAAAAGCTAAGGGAATTCAGCACCGCCAAATAAGCTTTACAACAAATGCCAAAGGAACTTCTCTAGGCGGGAAACAAAAGAGAAGGAAAAGACCTACAATTACAAACCCCCAAAATTTAGAAAATGGTAATAGGAACAAACATATCAATAATTACCTTAAATATAAGTGGATTAAATGCTCCAACCAAAAGACATACACTGGCTGAATGTATAAAAAAACAAGACCTCTACATATGCTGTCTACAAGAGACCCACTTGAGACCTATGGACACATACAGACTGAGAGTGAGGGGATGGAAAAAGATATTCCATGCAAATGGAAATCAAAAGAAAGCTGGAGTAGCATTTCTCATATCAGACAAAATAGATTTTAAAACAAAGCCTATTACATGAGACAAAGAAGGACACTACATAATGATCAAGCGATCAATCCAAGAAGAAGATATAGCAATTGTAAATATTTATGCACTCAACATAGGAGCACCTCAATACATAAGGCAAATACTAACAGCCATAAAAGGGGAAATCGACAGTAACACAATCATAGTAGTGGAATTTAACACCCCACTTTCACCAATGGACAGATCATCCAAAATGTAAATAAATAAGGAAACACAAGTTTTAAATGATACATTAAACAAGATGGAGTTAGTTGATATTTATAGGGCATTCCATCCAAAAACAACAGAACAAACTTTCTTCTCAAGTGCTCATTGAACACTCTCAAGAATATATCATATCTTAGGTCACAAATCAAGCCTTGATAAATTTAAGAAAATTGAAATTGTATCAAGTATCTTTTTTGACCACAGCACTGTAAGACTAGATATCAATTACAGGAAAAAAAAATCTGTAAAAAATACAAACACATGGAGGCTCACAATACACTACTTAATTACCAAGAGATCACTGAAGAAATCAAAGTGGAAATAAAAAAAAAAAATACCTAGAAGCAAATGACAAGGAAAACACTACGTCCCAAAACCTATAGGGTGCATAGGTTCTAAGAGGGAAGTTTATAGCAATACAATCCTACCTTAAGAATAAGAAACATCTCAAATAAAAAACTAACCTTACATCTATAGTAATTAGAGAAACAAGAACAAAAAAACCACAAAGTTAGCAGAAGGAAAGAAATCATAAAGATCAGATCAGAAATAAATGAAAAAGAAATGAAGGAAACAATAGCAAAGATCAATAAAACTAAAAGCTGGTTCTTTGGGAAGACAAACAAAATTGGTAAACCATTAGCCAGACTCATCAAGAAAAAAAGAGAGAAGACTCAGATTAATAGAATTAAAATGAAAAAGGAGAAGAATTGACACTGCACAAATGAAAAGGATCCTGAGAGACTGCTACAAGCAACTCTACACCAATAAAATGGATAACCTGGAAGAAATGGACAAATCCTTACAAAAGCACAACCTTCTGAGACTGAACCAGGAAGAAATAAAAAATATAAGCAGACCAATCAGAAGCACTGAAATTTAAACTGTGATTAAAAATCTTCCAAAAAACAAAAGCCCATAACAAGATGGCTTCACAGGTGAATTCTATCAAAGATTTAGAGAAGTGCTAACACTTATCCTTCTCAAACTCTTCCAAAATATAGCAGAGGGAGGAACACTCCCCAGCTCATTCTACGAGACCATGAACACCCTGATACCAAAACCAGAAAAGAAAGAATACTCTAGACCAATATCACTGATGAACATAGATGCAAAAATCCTCAACAAAATACTAGCAAGCAGAATCCAACAGCACACTAAAAGTATCATACATCATGATCAAGTGGGGTTTATTCCAGGAATGCAAGGATTCTTCAATATACACAAATCAATCAATGTGATAAACCATATTAACAAACTGAAGGAGAAAAACCATCTGATCATCTCAGTAGATGCAGAAAAAACTTTCAAAAAAATTCAACACCCATTTATGATAAAAACCCTCCAGAAAGTAGGCATAGAGGGAACTTAACTCAACATAATAAAGGCCATATATGATGAACCCACAGCTGACATTGTCCTCAGTGGTGAAAAATTGAAACCATTTCTACTAAGATCAGGAAAAAGACAAGGTTGCCCACTCTTATTAAACATAGTTTTGGCAGTTTTAGCCACAGCAATCAGAGTAGAAAAGGAAATAAAAGGAATCCAAATCAGAAAAGAAGAAGTAAAGCTGTCACTGTTTGCAGATGACATGATACTATACATAGAGAATCCTAAAGATGCTACCAGAAAACTACTGGAGCTAATCACTAAATTTGGTAAAGTAGCAGGATATGAAATTAATGCACAGAAATCTCTTGCATTCCTATATGCAAATGATGAAAAATCTGAAAGTGAAATTAAGGAAACACTCCTATTTACCATTAAACAAAAATAATAAAATACCTAGGAATAAAACTACCTAAGGAGACAGAAGATGTGTATGCAGAAAACTATGACACTGATGAAAGAAATTAAAGATGTTACAAACAGATGGAGAGATATATCATGTTCTTGGATTTGAAGAATCAACATTGTGAAAATGACTCTACTACCCAAAGCAATCTACAGATTCAATGCAATCCCTATCAAAATACCACTGGCAATTTTCACAGAACTATACCAAAAACTTTCACAATTTGTATGGAAACAAAAAGGACCCCGAATATCTAAAGCAATCTTGAGAAAGAAAAACGGAGCTGGAGGTATCTGGCTCCCTGACTTCAGACTATACTACAAATCTACATTAATCAACAGTATGGTACTGGCACAAAAACAGAAATATAGATCAGTGGAATAGGTCAGAAATACCAGAGATAAACCCACGCATATATGGTCACCATATTATTTTTTGGGGGGGCTGTACGCGGGTCTCTCACTTTTGTGGCCTCTCCTGTTGCAGAGCACAGGCTCCAGACGTGCAGGCTCAGCGGCCATGGCTGACGTGCCCAGCCGCTCTGCGGCATGTGGGATCTTCCCGGACCGGGGCATAAACCCATGTCCCCTGCATCAGCAGGCGGACTCTCAACCACTGCGCCACCTGGGAAGCCCTGGTCACCTTAGTTTTGATAAAGGAGGCAAGAATATACAATGGAGAAAAGACAGCCTCTTCAATAAGTGGTGCTGGGAAAACTGGACAGCTACATGTAAAAGAATGAAATTAGATCACTCCCTAACACCATACAAAAAATAAACTCAAAATGGGTTAAAGACCTAACTGTAAGGCCAGAAACTATCAAACACTTAGAGGAAAACATAGGCAGAACACTCTATGACATAAATCAGAGCAAGATCCTTTTGACCCACCTCCTCGAGAAATGGAAATAAAAATAAACAAATGGGATCTAATGAAACTTAAAAGGTTTTGCACAGCAAAGGAAACCATAAACAATACCAAAAGACAATCCTCAAAGTGGGAGAAAATATTTGAAAACGAAGCAACTGAGAAAATTTAATCTCCAAAATTTACAAGCAGCTCAATATCAAAAAAACAAACAACCCAATCCAAAACTGGGCAGAGACCTAAATAGATATTTCTCCAAAGAAGATATACAGATCATCATTGAACCCATGAAACAATGCTCAACATCATTAATCATTAGAGAAATGCAAGTGAAAACTACAGTGAGGTATCACCTCACACCAGTCAGAATGGTCATCATCAAAAAATCTACCAACAATAAATGCTGGAGAGGGTGTGGAGAAAAGGGAACCCTCTTGCACTGTTTGTGGGAATGTAAATTGGTACAGCCATATGGAGAACAGTATGGAGGTTCCTTAAAAAACTAAAAATAGAACTACAATACAACACAGCAATCCCACTACTGGGAATATAACCTGAGAAACCATAATTCAAAAAGAGTCATGTACCAAAATGTTCATTTCAGCTCTATTTACAATAGCCAGGACATGGAAGCAACCTAAGTGTCCATCGACAGATGATTGTAGAAAGAAGAGGGGGCACATATATACAATGGAATATTACTCAGCCATAAAAAGAAATGAAATTGAGTTATTTGTAGTGATGTGGATGGACCTATTGTCTGTCATACAGAGTCAAGTAAGTCAGAAAGAGAAAAACAAATATCGTATGATAACACATATATATGGAATCTAAAAACAAACAAACAGAAAATGGTCATGAAGAACCTAGGGGCAGGACGGGAATAAAGACTCAGACCTACTAGAGAATGGACTTGAGGACACGGGGAGTGGGAAGGGTAAGCTGGGACAAAGTGAGAGAATAGCATGGACATATATACACTACCAAAAGTGAAACCAATAGCTAGTGGGAAGCAGCATCATAGCACAGGGAGATCAGCTCAGTGCTTTGTCACCACCTAGAGCGGTGGGATAGGGAGGGTGGGAGGGAGGGAGACCCAAGAGGGAAGAGATATGGGGATATAAGTATATGAATAGCTGATTCACTTTGTTATAAAGCAGAAACTAACACACCCTTGTAAAGCAATTATATTCCAATAAAGATGTAAAAAAAAAATTAAATTAAATTAAATTAAATTGAATTCTCCTAGATATGACTCCTTAAATAGAAACAACGGAACTTTTCCTCAATGTGAAACATTCAATCTGAAGTTCAAAGTCTACTGCTTTTTTCCTTCTCATCCTTCTGTCTGAGATGACATTATAAGATCAGGCAGATGGGTCTGGTCTCTGGAAAGTCAACAAATTTACAAACTTACATCACCAGAGCTAAACACAAGGTTGTTTATAATTCTTATCTCTCCTCACCTCACTGCACAATCAAGCACTGAAAAAATCTTATCCTCATCTTATCATCAAATTTTACCTTCCATTCTGCATCTCCTGGCAGCACATGCTTACATAGTCTGAATACCTGTCAAATCAGCAAGCTATCTCTCCCAAGTTATTTTTGGGTGCTACCCATGGTAGCACATGAAAATATGGTCACTCTCTTCTCTCCTTAGGGAAATACCAGAAAGTCAGTAGTGCTTCCTCAGAGGGATGAATTGCCACTCTGTCACAATTAAGGGCTCTACAAAAGTATGGGAAAACAGAAGCTTATGATTTCAGTCAGAAAACTTTTAACTCTGGTTTAGTAAAGATAAGGGTGAGAAGACAAATGGTCAATATGCATAAAATATTTTATACTGTAGAAGAACACGGCTTCTTTGCTAAATAACAGCATAATAACATCAAGATGAGTAATCTGAAGAAAGATTAAAGTACATTCAAGACAAACAAAAATTTTGCTAGATAAAATGTGTAGGAATAGCAAATTCATGGCAAATGTGGACAGGAAATTTCTTTGTACATAAAAGAATTGGAATAAAACTATGAATAATAGGGCAATAATCTTTTAACTATTATAATATGTAACAAACCTAAACCTTAAGGTTACACCCAAGGAGGCTAACGAAGCTCCATCACCCTGCTTCTTAGGAGAACTCTAAGAAATAGTTACTGAAAACCCGGCCTCTGTTCACTGGTGCTGAATAGAAACGTGGAAACAGAGTTTTGGAGGAGCAGAAAAGAGTAGCTTTATTACCTTGCCAAGCAAAGGAGGCCACAGCAGGCTAACACCCTCAAGACTGTGCCTCCCTTCCTGGGAAATAGGAAGGGGTCTTATAGTTTCACGGTGGAAAATAGAGCTGTAGGTAAGGATCCAGGCTGATATAGTCTTGCATTCTTCTTTCCTCCAAGAGACACTGAGATCATTAGGGCTGGCATTAGGTGGTTCCGGAACAGGTTCTGGTGGTCCTCAAGGTTATCGTTCCATGACCTTCTTTCTGGAATGAAGAATGCTAGCAAAGGAAATGAGTGTTAAGAAGTGTTGTCTTGGAGACGTAAATATCAGGTGCATAGTACAACTTTAACTAGAGGGCAATCATTTTCAGAGTGCAGTTAAGCAAGAAAGGGTGGGGGGGGAACATCTATAGGAAACCAGTTGAATGGGTGGAAAGAATACCAGTTGAATGGGTTGAATAAGGGCTAACATAATGAGGGTAGTTTCTGCTACGGCAATACTATTTGCAGCTTCAAGAACCATATTTAGATCAGACTCAATTGTTACAACTCCATGATCCAGCCATGTGAGGAGATGCTAAATTATATTTATCAGTTTATAAACATAAGGATTAAAAAAGAATCGATTTCAAGTCCAAACATTTGTGAACTCAACATGGAATGTTAGAAGCAGAGGCAAACAAGGCCTGGAAGAATAATAAAGAAACAAAATTAAACACTGCCTTAAAACAGCAGGTGATACACTTATAAACTCACTAGATCCATGTATTACTTCTTTATTGATGCTGTAACAAATTAAAGTACTACAAATTTAGTGAACTAAAACATCACAAATGTATTCTCTTACTGTTCTATAGGTCAGAAGTACCAAATTGGTTTTATTGGGGTAAAATCCAAGGGTCAACAAGGTTGGTTTGTTCTGGAGGATTTAATTAGAGAAGCTGTTTCCTTGCTTTTTTTACCTTCTAGTCACTCTCTGTAGTGACTTTTTTTTACCTTCTAGTCACTCTCTTGTAGTCCCATCTTCCATCTTCGAAGTGCATCAGTCCAATCTCTGTTTCTGACATTGCATACTTTCACCTCTGACTCTGATGCTCTTGCCTCGCTCCAAAATGGACCTTTGTGATTACATCAGTAATAGATTATCTCCCTATTTCAAGATGTTTGCCTTAATCACATTTGCAAAGTCCTTTTCATGCCATATTAGATAACACTCACAGGTTCACGGGATTATGATGTGCACATATTTTGTGACCAATTTTCCACTGCCTGCAAAACCCCAGTATATAGAACAAGCATATATACACTAGCAGATACTCAAGTTCATATAATTTAATAACTTGTTGAAATTTCAGAATTTAATTATATTATTTACTAGGCCATTGCATTGAACCTGACTTTTTGAGGAAAAAATGCATACATATTTTCAAAATTTCAAGGTTAGAAAATGGCATTAATCATGAAATTCAGAAAGATGTATATATATTTTAGGAGCAAATTATAGTGACCTAGCATACTCCTAGAGTTAGCAGATACATTTTTATATTACACAACCTTGGAAAAGGAGTGGGGAACCTTTTATTTATGTCTTTTTGTTTTTTTCAATGAATTTCAAGTTTAAGGGGTCAGGAATTATCAGGATAAAGTCAGGCACCACAAGTGAAAATAGGCAGATTTTTCTCTATTATTTGCTAATGAATTCCTAAAAACTCTTCGAGAACAAACTGAAGAGAAAGCCATAGGGAAAATACTTCAGAGAATTCATCTGGGTTATCAACAGAATAGCTGATGAGGTCAAATTTTGGTTCACCATGAGGACACAGAAAGGACACTACCGATTCTCTCATAGCCAGTGTTTTTTTCAGATAGTTTAATAGAGGTGAATCGAGCTTGAATTAATTATTGCCAAGTTCTTTAGAAAAATGCTGTATTCATAATTTAATAGTATAAGGTTAGCAAATTCCTGAAAGAAGGAAGAAACATGCAAATAAAATAAAATCAACACCAAACTTTTTCTGTGTGACTACTTTGATATCCATTATCAGTTGACACTACAGAGCAACATAAAAATAACAAGAACGGCAAAAACAAGTCCTCATAAGACCACAGTGGCATAAACAATAAATTGTCTACTTATCTGGTGCAGTTATCTAGGTGCTAGTCTTAGCTGTGATTGAACAATGTGTCTGGCTGTCAGTGGATCTAAGCTGGGACAACTGGGGCAGCTTGACTCTGATATTTTCTACCTTGCCCTTCAGCAGACTAGACTGAGTGTGTTCTCAAGGTGACTGCAGAAGCACAAGAGAGCAAGCAGGAACATGCAAGTACTCTCCCAAGACTTTGCTGGCATTGAGTCTGCTAATATTCAATTTCCAAAGCAAGTCTCAAGATTAAACCTGGAGTCAGAGTGAGAGAATGCAACGAAGTTACAGGTCACTATTTCAGTTAACATAGGATATCTCAAATCCAAAAATAATTGATTATACAAATTTGAATATTTGCTTTAATCAATTCATACAAGTAGGAATTTTTATAAAGCAAATATTCAAGGAAATGTTTTATAAGAACAAGCAAAAGAATAGTCTTTTACTGCTATACAATCTACATAGAATTCCATGATATTTATTTTACTATTAATGCATGACACAAAATTGATAAAAGTAAACTTTTCCCCCATCTCAGTTTAGCAAAGTGTTACCCACATGTTGAATCTAATGACATAGTTTCAAATTTAAAAATTCCCTAATATGTTTGTTAATATTATAATGTCATGTGTATGTTGAGGACATTAAAAAACCTGATAAATGAAAGACTTTTTGCTTGCCTGTTCATTTGAAAACAAAATAAATTAATAAAATATTCATTATTTATTTCATTAAAAATTGAGGTATTGTTGATTATTTTTGTTTTGCAAATGTTTAAGGTTGCTGTGGTTGGTGTATTTAAGTAAAACCTTTCTCAAGGTTTTCAGAACTGCCTATCATGTAAAGTTCAGAGTTTAGTTTTCTGAGGTATTGCATTTCCTTATTTCTTTCTGAAAACCTGTAGTATTTTCTATGATTTCTCAAAACAAGAGTAATATGGACCATGCATAATACTGAGCCCCATTACTGGCAGTATTTACAGGCAGTATCTCATTGTATAGAAATACGGGCTGGTTTCTGCTTTCTACCCTTTTTCTTTCATTCACCAAATGTATATTAAATATGTGCTTGTTTTAGATTCAGGGCATACGGCAAAGAACAAAACAAAGTCCCTGCTCTTCTGGAGTTGATATTACAGGCTTCTTTCAATCTGTGGCCCTATTTATTTTGTCAGTCTTTATTTTTATTCTAGTTCTGAAATATTTTTCTATGTGTTTACATATGTGTACCTGTGAATATGTGCACGAGTTTGTGTGTGTGTGTGTGTGTGTGCGCATGTATGTATGTTTATCTCTTTCCAAAGCCTAGCCTTAATTCAAAGTATATGTCTTTGAACTTGGTTTAATTAACTAAAATTATTTGATCTGGGTCTTAAATTTTACTTATTTTTCAGATACTACACACTGTTATGTTTGACAAATTGCAAAAAATAAATATTTCAACTTCATGAGTGTGTGTGTGTTTGTATTTATTGCTTTCTCACTTGAATGTTATAATAGTCAGAATCCCTTTGTAAGGTAGGAAAAAGCAAAAACAATTTCACTTTTTTTGTGTGAAAAGCTCAGTTTAAAATTAATATATTAGAATATTATGTATTTTCCTCAGGTAATACACTCCTTTTGTCCAGCTTGATATGTTGTATTCTATTGAATAAGGTTCAATAATACATTGCACTCAAGAAGGTTGTATTGTGGTAGAAACATTCTATTTTCAAATGCTTTTGTAATAGAATCTACTCAATTCTTCAAAAAGAAATGAGGAATGCATAGGAAGGGCAAGACCCCACGAAACTAAACTCTAAGGTCTCCATTACATAGTTATCCCTTGAACATTCCTAAAAGCTCAGAGAAGGACTTTATTTAAACATACAGGCTACAGCCACCTTAGATATTTGCAAAATAAGAATAATAAGAGAACTCATACCCATAGAGATGCTGGGAGATTGAATAAGAATATTCTCAGTAATCTTTGTAAAAATTCCTTGAGTTCTTTGAAAAATAAAAGAGTACCATTTAAATTTGTGATGCTATTATGAAGGCTTGAGCTTGGGGAGCAGGTAACTGTATTTAGAAGGTAGTCGTTGTGAGTTAGTCCTTGAATTCATTTTTATCATCACAGTCTAAGCACTGGCAACACTTTTCCAAAGTAGTTTCTGTTTTGTGCCAAGGAGCTTTCAAAAGCAAGAAATATTAATTATACGTTTTTGGATATATATATATATATATATATACTTTTTTTTTTTTTTTTCGGTACGCAGACCTCTCACTGTTGCGGCCTCTCCCGTTGTGGAGCACAGGCTCCGGACGTGCAGGCTTAGTGGCCATGGCTCATGGGCCCATCCGCTCCACAGCATGTGGGATCTTCCCAGACTGGGGCACGAACCCGTGTCCCCTGCATCAGCAGGCAGACTCTCAACCACTGTGCCACCAGGGAAGCCCGTTTCTGAATATTTTTAAGGAAAAAATATTTAAATATAACGACCCAAAGGACAGATCACAGTCCACTTTATATACATTATCTACCACTGTCAAGAGGGAGATTTTCATACAAATTTCAGGTGAAAGCATGGATAGCCAAAAACCATATTTTAACTCAGGTCTTCATATAATCTATTCTATTCCTAGCACAAAAGGACAATAATAAATCAACTGACCAGTATTTTCAGACACAAAATTTAAGGATATTCTCACAGGTCTCTGTAGCATTCTATGATTAGATAGATCATGATCATATTTGGAAAGAGTGAAGTATAAGGCCAATGAGAGAGCAGGTTTGCTATACAAATGAGAGTTAATTGTAACTCTGAAAAACAAGGGAGCGAGAGCTGTTAAAGTCTAAAAATAAAACCTAATAAGTAATAAAAGAATACACATCCCTAAGATATTCATTGTGAAATGTAGGACTAGTCAATTAATTTTGGCTTTCTAAAAATATAAACACTTAAAATAAAAATTTTAGTTAAATTCAAGACTTCCTTAAAAAAAAAAAAACGAAGTTTTTCACATATTCAGGCATTTAAGCAGTTTTTCTTATTCAATTTTAAATATGCTGCTGTTGACTTTGGAAGTTATTCCATTAAGGAATCTAATATACTTAGAGTTGCAGTAATTATGTTTCTGTCAAAGTGTGCAAAGGATAGTGTTCTGAACAGTGTATTACTTTGCTTCATGCTAAGTGCAAGTCACAGAATGTCCAGCATAGCATCTTCTAGAAATATAGCATTTGTTAGACATAAAATTGATAACAAAAGAGAAATGAATACATATTCTCCTAGGGAATTAGGGCATCTGCAATACAGCCTGAGAGGCAAACAAACATTTTCAAAGCCTGACAAATTTTTTCTGACAAGTATATGATGAAATATAAGAAAGTTTGTCGAGGTCAAAAAGTCAATATCTCCCTCAACAAAACCAAACAGCACAGGAAATTAGATAGACTACCATTAACCTAAATTTATCTGATTAATCTTTGAATTTTGAAATCCAATTTAACAATCTCCTTGTCCCAGAGGTGAATACTCAAGCACAGCTGATGTCAGATCCTAAGAACTCTTACAGTAATTCCTGGACATCATCCTAATCAGTTCAGAACTACTAAGCCTCTCAAGGTCATTCATGTTCTCTTACTAAATGTGGAGAATCTATGAATCTGGGAAAATATAGGTTGATTCGACCCTTTTGAGCTTGATATCTAAGCTGACCTGTGTAATTTCTGTACAGAGCATCGCGATAACGTTGACTCAGTTTACCCATTTGATAAATCTCATGATCTCAGGAATTTTGAGGGCTTATGCTTCATCAATTCATGCAACACTGAAAATGTTACATTTGGACAACTAGGTATTACTGATTACAAAGTTTTGCCAAGCATTCTACATATTAGTCATTTCATGATGTAATTTTTTTTTTTTTTTTTATGATATGCAGGCCTCTCACTGTTGTGGCCTCTCCCGTTGTGGAGCACAGGCTCCGGACACGCAGGCTCAGCAGCCATGGCTCACGGGCCTAGCCGCTCCACGGCATGTGGGATCTTCCCAGACTGGGACATGAACCTGTGTCCCTTGCATCGGCAGGAGGACTCTCAACCACTGCGCCACCAGGGAAGCGCCATGATGTAATTTTTAAAAAGGACAAATTGCAAAGGATAACAATTTATGTAGCAACATCCCCACCTGTATAGATTGTGAAGTTTAAGCCACTTACACTCTCTTGTGGGTTTTTATAAAATTTTTACCCATATTGAACAATATATCAAATATTACAATTCTTAGTGAAGTAGGACCTTAGCTGTGTTTGTGATCTGCATATTGTAATTAACATATCAGTGGTTTGAGCTTTATAATAGTCATGTTTTTATATTCTGTTTATTTAGTCAAAATAAAAATCATTAGGGTGCAGTCTTCTTTCTGTGACCTCCCAAGGGCCTTTTTTTTTGCGGTACGCGGGCCTCACTGCTGTGGCCTCTCCCATTGCGGAGCACAGGCTCCGGACGTGCAGGCTCAGCGGCCATGGCTCACGGGCCCAGCCGCTCCGCGGCATGCGGAATCCTCGCGGACCGGGGCACGAACTCGCGTCCCTTGCATCAACAGGCGGACTCTCAACCACTGCGCCACCAGCGAAGCCCCCCAAGGGCCTTTAAGTAGATTGATATTCCTCACATTGGCCAAATTCATTTCTATTGAGGGGATTTTTATCTTTGTGATAATAGACAGTTGCTAAGAATTACTTTTATTCAACTATAATTATTGCTGTTTACCTTCTTCTAGAATAGATATATAAGGACTTGAAATTAATAATCTAAAATGAAGTAAACAGACCATTTTCCAATTAAAATAGTACTATAGCACTCACTGATACACACGAGAGTTTTATAATTATGACCCCAGGCATATATACAAAAAGCAGTGTTTCTGAGTCGTTGGGCACTTGTTTTTCAAAGCCTAGTTTTTAACTATGCTTTTTTTTTTCTTTTTTTTTTTTTAACTTTTATAGGAATTCTCAGATTATTACCCTCACTGCTTCATCAACCTCATTTCTGAAACTGCAATTTTAGTGTGTTAGAAACTCATTCTCCTGTACCTATTCCCCACATTTTCTCCCAATACTTATTCCTCTACTCTTATCTTAGTATTTACTTATATTGACATTTGGTAGACTATACTTTAATTGATATCATGGGTTTAATAAACCAATAAATACTGTTCTTAACATATTATGAAAACTAAAGGCACTAACTTTGAACAACATCACCAAGCAGGAAAACATGATAATTCAGAAGAGTTTTTAGAAACACCTGTCGCTACTTCCAAATTTCCAGTGGTGTAAATAGCCTCTCAGTGGAAACTGATATTATAATACTACTTCTCAGCAGTAGCTCTAGACTAATGATGTGAGAAAGACATAGAGTATGCAGAAACTACTTGAAGCCACTTTGGGATAAAATAGAAAAAGACCAAATAATAGAAGTCTTCTATTATGGACTTTGAAATACCTTTCAAAAGTATTCTGATATTTTCACTGCTTCTTTATAGATATCTAAAAATTATATATGAATTATTATTTAGAAGTGTGTATAGCAAACAAATATATATGGAATCATACTTCCTATTCTTAATATCAAAGGTGCATTTCCAAAAATATGTTTCTATCTTCCAAAGCTGCTGGTCTGAATATACAATTAAAAACAAATTAGGCCAAAAATTGTAAATATGTTCATTGACAGATGTTAACAAGACATTGTTAACTATTAGACTACAGTACTGTTAACTAGACATTTTGTGGTGATCAAATCATTATGTTGTACAACTGTAACTAATGTAATTTGTCAATTATACCTCAATAAAAAATAAAACAGAAGGCATGTAAAAAATAAAACAAAAACACAATTTAGGAAACTAAAGGTTTACCTCATGAAACACTCTAATTTTGCCAGCAGAAATACTAGCAACTTTGAACAGAACTGTAAATTATTTATTTACCATTTAACTATTCACTTTAACATATGAGTTACCTTCAATACCACTGTCAGTTCATATATACTCCATTACCTATTCTGCCCTACTATATCTCCTTATCCTGCTTCATTTAACTTCATATCAACATATATTACATTCCATATATTTATTTTCTGTATCCCTCCAATAGAATCAAAGTTCAAGAAAGCAGGCAATTTGTTGATAATTACTGTGTGTATCATGGTGTCCTGGGAATAATAATATTTGAATGAATGAATAGATTCTTTGGTGGAACCAATTCATTCAGAAGTCAGTATTACAATTATTTCATATTATATTACTTTTGTAAAAAAATGATGGGCTCTTTATCTTAAAAGTTAATTTTTTATGTAAAACTGTTATTTACTGCTAACTTTGAAGATTATTTTCCCTTTCCAAGTCATCAAAGACAATGTTGAAATAATAGGTATGACCCAAATAAAACAGATGGCCAAGCAGCACACACACCTTGCCACCTGGAGTGGCATTCACTAGAGGAAACTTATGGACACAGGATCAGTAGCAGTTAACCCACTCTCTACCATAACAATCTGGCAAATCAAATAGGACTCTGGGAGAGTGATCTCAAACATTGAGATATATGCATCTTAAGTGGCATGACTGGGAAGCATTGGCTTTTCTTGCTGTTGAGAGCATGGGTAAGAATGCAAGAGAAATATGACCTGATAAAAACTTGGTTTTCCCCCATCCTGCATACTCAGTACGTGATTGGTAATAGCAGCACTCTTGTGTTGTGATCAGGGGTTGGTGTCTTGCAGATATTCTGACAAGATAGTGGTAGAATTTGCTACATCTCCTTATCTCCTGGCAAAATTAGAGATAATGTGTAGGGTAGAGGTACCAACATTCGTGTGTCATGGTTGGCAAGGACTAGATGGTTGCCTTGGTGCTTTTTAAGCTACTTGCTCCTTTCCTACAGAGGATGAATTTTAGAGAAATTAATCCTTATCACTCAGTAAAACATAAAATCAGTAGATGTTACTACCCAGGACACAGATAATGCAGGTTGTGAAAGATAGATGAGATTTGAAATAGAGGGAGTCAGAAAATAGAATATGAAATTTTTTTCCAAATATTACAGTCCATGTATGAAAGAAACTTTATAGATACTTTTTCCAAACCTGCATAAGTCTTAACAATTTGCATTAAATTATTAATAATGTGAGGATGAAAAATACTTTTCTAATTTACTACTAATAAAACTTTTTTGATCATCCATGCTGCAGGAAAATATATGTGTCTCTTTTCTCTATAGATAATATAATATCTAATAACATTTTGTCAAAATAGTAAAAAAGTATTTTAGAGATATAGAAAGCTATTAAATAATTCATATATCTTACTTTAATGGATTTTGTGAGGTTTGTGGTATTTATTACCTTTTTACCATTTGTAATTTATGTCACTTCATTTTAAATATTCATATTTATATATACTTTTGTAATTTAAATTTTGTATTTATTTTTCTTAAAGAGAACCTCCCCAAAACTTGTTTTCCCTGTTATTAAAGAGTTTTAAAAATAATGATTTCAGTACATCTATAGCTAAAATTGTTTCCAATTTGCATTTAACAAAACTTCTCTTTGTTAACACGAGTCAAATATCAGTAAACAAGGCCAGATGGACACATTATATTTTATTCAATAACTTTTTAATCTCTCTGTTTTCCAACAGAATGCAATATATCTTAATGCACAGTCACCTTGAAATTGAACCTGTAGTTTCCTATTTTATCTAAGATAAGGAATAAGGCTGTCATATATATCACCTTCAACCTGCCTTGCCTTAGCATAAAGGATAAAGGTTATATCCTCTCGGAAATGAAAATGTCAAATATCAAAGTTAGGTTCAATTATCTCTGAAAAGAGATTTCGATAAATGGGCAATCTATAGTAGTGAAATTCACATAATAGAATTATAAACAGTTCTGGTTTTTAAATCATCACTGAAAAGGCATATAATACTGTATAAATTTCAGAAGAATAACATAGAAAGACAATACATGGAACTCATTAATATGGGAGCAATTTATTCAGAGAATCATCATTTAAAATACATGGACACGTCTTTCCTTCTTTAATATATACTTTCAGTTGAAAATGTAAGTATAAAAATGACTAACTACACAACAATTTGAATTTGAGATTAACAGCAAACTGTCAGTCATTGTTTATCTAAGACTTCTACGACAAACTGTAATCATTTTTCTGTTTTAATATTGAGTTAAGATTTTAGGAAATTAATGGATTTCTAGTTCACTTAAATCAGGTGTCTCCTTTGCTTCCTCTAACGGAGTCCTAGAAAATAAAGAGGTAGTGTCTGATGTCTGTGGGTACTCAATAACATAGTTCCTTTGCTTTATTTGCCTTCCCAAAACATTGCATATTTATAGTGTCATCTTTCAATTAAGACAGTTATTTTGATACTCAGGAATCACTATATATTCAGATTAGCCAAAAAATTACCCTCATAGGGTCCCTGGGTATTTCAACATTTGATGAAAATAAATAGAATGAATAGGGATGTAGGAACTTTTCACCTCATGGATGTCACTGGAACAGTGTGCATTACTTAGAGTACCTGTAGTCTCGAACATCCCCCTGCCTAAGATTAGCTATAATTATGACTGTACTGTTAAGCCTGTTTTTTGTTGTTGTTTTCTTCCTTGATTTAATTGCTTAAGCAACTGTGGAACTTTCAAATTCTTGTGGGGAATGGCTAATGAAGAAACCTTGTATTACTTACCATCTCAAACAGTTCAATTCAATAAATACATTATTGAACACATACTATATCTCTAGACGTGCAGTGAAGATTAAGAAAAAACATTGAGTGGGCATCTCTAGAAGTTTTGACTGTAGCCAAGAAAGTGAAGTATATCATTATTATTAATAAACTATATACAATATTAAAATATGAACACACAATACTAATAATATGAGCATGCACAATATTCATAATGTAGTTAGCATCTGAGTAGATGACAACAACACTTTGAATTATTGGAAAAAATCAGCCTGAGATGGGGGTAAAATAAAAAGAAACAAAAAAGTAAAGAAGTGAACAAAAAGTTGAGACAATATTATGTGCTTCATCTCTTCTGGCTTAATGTTATCGTCTAAATTATTATTTTATATATATATAAATATATATATCATTTACATATATCATCTCTGAAATGCCCCTTTTCAAAATGCATATTCAAACATTTAAATGCACTTGCAAGGAAATTAACTAAGATTAAATATTGCTGATTTCCAGTTGCAACTTTCCAGTGGAATAACTAAAGAAGTCACTTGAATTGATTAGGATACCTATAAATAATATTGCATAAAATGTATTACAAAACTATTTAAACACAGTGCAGCTTATATAAGGTGAGAAAAATATAAATTTCCTAGAAAACATTTCTGAAGCATTGATCACATATACTAACCAAGGAATGCTAAAGACCAATAGAGTTTTCTAAATGAACACACCAGATATCTAATTAAAAATGACATCTTCAAGTCTTTCTTACTTCACAATTTAATGAACAATAAGACAATTTACTCTATTTTAAAGCACATTTATTACCTGAATTTCAAGTACAGCTGGAATAAAGAAGACTATTTAAATTTGTTACTTGTTAAAATATTTACTGTTTTTTTTTTCTTATGGCACATAAACAATCTTATTTCCCCAAGCAGCATTACTTTATGAAATCAGACAACTTAATATTAAGACAGATTCCTTTTGGATTCCTCAAACTACTAACTGGAACTAATTCTTTACCAAAGATCAGAAGAGTATTAATTACTTGGCAAAAATGGCTAAACTAGAGGATTTCAGTCTTCAGAGATGTCCTGGGAATTAAACCCATGAGAGCATTCCAGGAGCTTCAGTAATATGATTCTCTATCAGAAAACAACCTTAGACATTGAGTACATCAATAATTGCTAACACAAAGTATTCAAGTAAAAATTTTCTATGATGGTATTACTCAAACTGGTCTACAGAGGAGCAGGCTACTTTCACATTTGCAAATTAAATTTCCTACAAACTATTAATCTTATATGTTCATTTTATTCAGAAAAGACTTATGTATAACTCATCTCAGACCCTTTAAATAAGTCATCTATTGCCCTAGAAATAAGGGTGGACTGATTCTTTGGGCATCTCAATTGACCATGATCCTGGAGATTTGGAGGGGTACCATCCTGAACTTTACAGAAAACATACTGTCTTTTCTTCAGTGAGTGTTTGTTGTTCTCCATATTTATTATTGGTGAAAATGTCTATCTCAAATATATCCCACAAAATTCTGTTTTACTTTAGTAATATGATAATTTAAGACATAAAACTTTTAAAGTAATTTTTATAGTTTGAAATAATTTTCCAGAATTTCATTAATATAAGAAAACTTTCAATCATAAAGAAGGGAAAATTATATATCAAAAACTTTCAATCACTACAGTAATGACAGAAAACTCTAACTCAATTACCACAGATAAGAGTTTGTAAACTTTTTAAAAGGGTCAAAGTTATTTTAGATTATTATTTTAGTATAAGGTCAATACACAGTTATGGATTTTCTATTTCCAAGAATATGTGTATTTGAATAAATATTTTCCAATTTAAATAACAGTTCCCATGTGAGTGATTGATAACTGAATTTGTATTTTACTCAAAAACTCAATAAGGGAGGGAGATATAGAAAAAGAAAATAAAAATATGGTAAATCAAAAAAATTTCTGAAACAATATTTCACTTATGTCTCAACCTATTGGTTTAATTTCTCCTTATAAATTATTGGTATTATTTTATTAATTAAATATACTCCTCTACAAAATATACATCTAATATATTCATCTATAAAACATTAATTTTCCAAATGTAATCTTAAATACATTGCAGGGAAATTTACTGGACTAAGATTTAATACTGGTAGATTCTAGTTCAAGTTTTTAGTTGAAAGACTAAATGAGACACAGGACATGTATCTATTTAGAAAATTCAATAAAATGTCTTATGCAACCATTTAAAATTAGGAAGCATCTACATAGCAACAAACATACTTTCTTAAATATTTCATATATATATTATATATATATATATATAATATATATATCTATTACTACTTGGATCCTAAAACACTTTGAATCTGTAAGCATCCTTCCTAGCCTCCAAGTAAATTGTGAAGCCCAGGGGAAGGAATATCCAGCAGATGGCTATGTAAACACAGCACTCAGATAGTTGAGTAGTTCCTTTACATTGCCATCTGCCATGTAATTCTCTCAGAGATTGAAATCTTTCAACTATAAAATGTTCTGCCAAGATTTCACAATGCCTATCAGCCCAACTAACAGGTAAGAAGATTTCTGCAATGGATGAAAAGTCTCTAAAACATTTCTTAATATAAATTTTCAGGAAAAATTATTAATATATTTAAAATTAATTAAGTGTGTCACTATGTCAAGCTTTAGTAGAATAACTACATTTACATTTACATAGCCATCTGCTAGTATTTGCATAGTCACACTTCCTGGGTTGCAAAAACTTACTGCACAAGTATCACAGTGTTTCTCAGTACAGTGGCACACCTGTCAATCTGTTCTGGTCTCTAAATATCCAGAAAACAAAGGTAGGGGAGAGGAGAAATCAACTTACAGTTGTCTCAATTTACCAGAATTGATCAACAATTCCAGTCAATGGTAAAACAACATTTTAAATCCCTTATTACAGACTTTTTATTAATTTAAGACACTAAAACTGTTCCTAATATTTGTTTCTACAGCTTTTTTTTTTTTTTTTTTCGCAGTACGCGGGCCCCTCACTGTTGCGGTCTCTCCCGTTGCAGAGCACAGGCTCCGGACGCGCAGGCTCAGCGGCCATGGCTCACTGGCCCAGCCACTCCGCGGCATGTGGGATCCTCCCGGACCGGGGCACGAGCACGTGTCCCCTGCAATGGCAGGCAAACCCTCAACCACTGAAAAAGTGTTTTTGATATCTATTGTACCGTCTACTCAATATACATATAATTCTGTTTCCCTATAATGCAAGTATAAGTGTAAACATATGTCTTCATTTACTCTGTGGAACTTATCCAGGATATGATTTTGACTGTTCTAAAATTGCAAACTCCTAAACAACAGCACTATATTTAAATGTGTGTGTGTGTGTGTGTGTGTGTGTGTAAAATGTGAACACTGCCCAATAATCATTTAATATTTATTTCCTGAGAACATAAATGATATAAGGATAAGGAAGGATTTGCAATGGAAATGAGAAAATAGTTTCAACTAGTGCAATGTAGCTAAAGAAGTATTTATAAGTAAATTTAGAGCTTTGATTCCAGTATTTAAAATATAAGATTTCCAGTAGAAAATCAATGTAAAAAGGTGAAATAAAGTAGCACATTAAAATCAAAGAAGGTAGGAGGAAGAAAAGGAAAGTAAACTTATAAGAAAAATCTGAGAAATTAAAAAGTTTATTCTTAAAAATAATAAACCCCCAGAAGATTGTCCAAGTTAAAAAAAGAAAAAAAAACAAAAAACAAAAAAAGAAAGAAAACACAGGCTATCAATATCAGGAATGAAAAAAGAGCCATCAAAATAGAGTCTCATGTTAAAAAGATGGTAAGAATATCTGATAAGCAACTCTGTCCAATAAATTTCACATTTTACATGAAAAGAACTAAGTCCTTAAAATTCCAACTTACCAAAATAGCACATAAAGAAATAGAAAAACTGAATCGTTACATATCTTTTATAAAAATTTTATCTACATCTAAAAACTTTCTGCAAAGCAATTACAGGCACAGAAGGGTCAATTTTTCCTTAACCTTTTAGGACTAAATATTATCAATTTTATACAATCTCTTCTAGATAATAAATAAAAAGAGAGTAGTTTCTACTTTATCTTATGAGACCACGCAAAACTCAGGCCTCATAAATCAAACTTGAAAAAGGACATTACAAAAGAACAAAATTATACGGCAATATCTTCCATAAACTAGCCATAAAAGTTCAGAACAAAATAATTAAAAAATTAAATCCAGACATGTAGAATAATAATAAAAATGAATCAAGGCAATTAATCCCATCAATAGATAAATAAAAAGTCCTAGAGAAATAGAGAGATATTGGATTTATATATTTATGCACTGGAAGATTAAAAATCTCTATTAATCAGGGTTCTCCAGAGAAATAGAAACAATAAGATATATGAATTTATATATGATACATAATATGTATATTTGTATATGTTATACATAATTTGAGAAAGAGAGATTTTAAGGAACTGACTCACATGATTATGGGAATTGGCAAGTCTGAAATCTGCAGAGCAGTTCGGCAGGCTAGAGATCCAAGAAAAGATGATGTCGCACCTCACGTCTGATGGCAGTCTGGAGGGAGAATTTCCTCTTATAAGATTTGATTAGGAGTGTCCAATGGTAATATTTTGCATTTTTCTATTGCACATGACATCATGGACTATCAGTACTCTCCTTAATAATGGAAATAGAGTCATTACTGCATTTAAGTCTAAACAGATTAGAGAACAATTCCAGGGACCCAGAATCAATTCAGAAAACTCATCCTAAGATTCTGTTCCTCTAGTACCACTCTCAGTAACAAGATGTCAACTCACCTCAGATTGTTATGCAGAGTTAATATAAGTCCAAGTAGAATCTCAGAATGTTTTTTAGAAATAATTTGATCCTAAAATTAATGCAGAAAATATAAAAGACCCATAAAAGCCTAACAATCATAAAGAAAAACAAATTTGAGAACTCATGGTATCAGAGATCAATACATAATACAAAGATACAGCAATTAAGACACTATGGTTTTGGCATAAGATAAAGAAACATGTATACAGTGTGTACTCTGGATGTGAGTTTCAATAGAATTGTTTTAGAGATTAGAAGTTGAAAAAAATATGACATTTAACTTGAACCACATATTTTAACTTGAACCACAGCACTACTAAATAGAAATGAATAATCATGTGTATGAATCAGTTTTCCTTGATATATTGCAAGTATACATACTTGAACATACTTGAACTATTTGAGATTTGAAAACCAGACGTTGATAGCATATGTGATGCATATAACATTTCTAACAAAAGTGAAGCAGAAACTACTTTAAATGTATAGACCTAGAAGGGTAGCAATACATTTATTTGATGATAACCTTGTAATTAAGTCAAAATAATATCAAGATTTATTTGCTTATTTATCTCAACTTTTTGGAATATCAGAATTAGAATATTCACAGTAGAAAATTTCAAAAATATATTTGACCATATCTAAATTATAAAAAAGATTAGTTTTATTAATTAAAATTCCAATGCAATTTATAAATGTTTATATATTTATAAACCAATGTTTTTTCTCTGATTCACTGTAATTAATAATACTTTACTAAGAAAGCTTGAGAGAAATTTAGCTTTTGGAATGCTTTATTTTGGCATACTTTTTTTTCAGTAAAGTTTTTTTTAGACCAGTTTTAGGTTTACAGCAAAATTGAGAAGGAGGGACAGAAATTTCCCATATACTCCCTGCCCCTGAACATACATAACCTCCCCTACTATCAGCTTCACTCACCAGAGTTAGTAGACTGTTTTTTTTAGCAAAGACATTGACACATCATAATCACTCAAAGCTCATAGTTTACCTTAGGGTTAACTCCTCATGCTGTACATTCTATGAGTTTGGACAAATGTATAATGACATATATCCATCACTATAATAACATAAAGAGTATTTTCACTGCCCTAAAAATCCTGTATGCTCTGCTGATTTATCTCTCCCTTCCCCTTACATATCTTTAAAATTCCCTGTTCTTCTTTAATTATTGTCTTTATTTCCCTTATTGAAACGGCTTTGTTTAAATGAGCTCTACTACAACTAATAAGGGCTAAAACAATCAAATGCTTTGCCCTTTATCCTGAAAATGTGCATGGAACTTTTATAATATGAGTTCAAATAATCCTCAGATAGGCTACACATTTTATTAAATATTTATTAGAACACTTCGACCTACTGTTTACTTTTCCTTATTTATTTGTATAAACATTTTTGCTGCATTAGTATAAATTTAAAAATTTTGTAATCATTACAAATACTGTTTCGTTTATTTGATATTTTTCTTAAAATTAGAGTGTAATATAATTTTCAAAATTTTTTTTTTTAGGAAAAATAAAGATTCTAATTAAACTTAAACAAGAAAAATATGATTTTGGAATACATACATTAGATATTTATTTTTTGCTAAACATATTATAATAAAATTATAAAAAAGTTTTAGAATAAAAAGCTAATGTTCAGCATTATACCCAAATTACTTACAATTGAAGATAAACAAAAAGAAAATATCAAGTGCCCATAAAACAAGTTGAAATAACAGTGTCAAAATAAAATTTTTAAAAAAAATATATGTTCTGGAGGAAGCTAAAAGAGATTATTATAACTGAGTTAGGAAAAATTATAGGAGGTGACAAACTGTGATTAAACAGATAATGAGCATTTGGAAAGGGATTTCATAGAAGAGGAAAATGGGAAGGTATAAACATTTTAGAAAAATGAAGAACAGAAAGAGAAAAAGTCAGTTTGATCTAGGTCACAATGGAAGTTAAAACTGGATCAATATTATGTAGCCATCTAGAATGGGGATTGAGGTGTGCATAGTCCAACTTTTAAAATTTCAAATAAATTCAGTGAGCAATGCAGTACTGGTACATACATTTCAGTGAAGAAAATATAATCAGAAATCTACGTTAAAAGCAAAAGGTAGCAGCATTGAGAATAAAAGACAGGAGTACGGAGAAAAAAGATATCAGGAAAATAGTAAGAGGCTATATTATCCCTATTCTGGTAAGATATAAGGAAATCTAAATCAGAGGTGACAAAGAGAATGGATGGAATTTATTGATCAGTTTGAAAAATATTGCTTATGAAGGACTTAAAAATTTTAAAACTGTGTGAATGTAGATAATGAGCAAAAAATATGAGTCAAAAGTATCTCATACATTTTGAGCTTTTCTGATTAGGATAATGGCTGTATACTTTCTAGGGAGTCTAATTAGATATTTTCCCAGTTGAAGTAGGCAAAACTGTTATTATCCTACACTGCTTAGTTATTTTAATTATTACTGTTACAATCTCTGAATACTGAACTACAAAGTGAATATAAAACTGCATGAAATATCTATATCATTTTCCACATATGATTGTAAAAAAAAAGAATGAATAACAAGGTGACATGGAAAAACATTATAAAGGTAACAAAAATAAGTCCTCACCTTATTCTAACAATCAAAATAAATCCTATGATTAAACATTTAATTGTAATATAAAATTAAACTTCAAACTATTACAGAAAACTGTAATAAAAGGAATGACATTTGACATAATGATGAATCAACATTGATATGAAAGTATTTTTTAAAGAAAGAAGTAGGTAAACCAATCAGATCTTTTCTTCATGTTACACATCAGTAAACCTGAACCTTTTTTGAATTAGTATGAGCTTTGGACATGTAATGCCATGGGATACATAACAAAGAAGAATAACAATTATGAATAGATGAAACTACATAAAATTTAAGTTTCTAAATATTGAAAATATAATTAAAATACATCCAATAAAATAAAAAAATATTTTAATCAAATTAAGATAAAAGATTGATATGTTTAATACAATGGGTACATACAAATAAATTAGAAAAAGCATTTTGGCAAAAGACATGAACAGCCTATTCACTAAAAAAAAATATAGATGAGTAAAAATATTTGAAATATATTCAAAATACTAAAAGAAAAATAGTAATGCAAGTTTGCTCATTAGGAAATCTTTTGCAACTGATAGTTAAAACCATACATATTGCACAAAACAGGCATTCTTGTGTTTTTCTGTCAGAATAAAACATTTCATAAAAGTATTTCCTCTTTTATAATAAAAATTAGAAATCTCCAAAATTTTCAACAAGATTTTATAGCACATATCTTGAGTATTAAAAAATATCTTGAGTCTATACTTAAAATTTTAAGTGAAGAATATATTTGCTTATGGAATGCTCTTTGCCAAGCCAAAAAATATAGATAGAGAAAAAAATAATAGTAATGGAAATATTCAAACGTCATATCTAAGTACTGGAATTATGGTAAATCATATTGTATCTTGCTGTTATTGTAATTCTTGCGTTGTTCTTTACCAGATTTACTAAGAACAGTATACCAGTTTGTCAGCTATTTTTGAAAATAATTTCATTTGATTTTCATAAATTTCATGCATGATATATATCATTCCCTATTTTGAAAATGAGGAACAGAAAGATTGAAAAATATTTTAATCTGACATTTATCTAGCTTCAAAACCCATGCCTTTTCTACTCTTCATCTCTGGTGCTTTTTTCTTTCCTTTATTTACCAGATATTCCTTACTGGTTCTATTAAAATACATAACTGTCTTTTGAATAACAAGCACCTACCAAGTGTTTCAAATGGTCCTAAATTTGGGGCTTCCCTGGTGGCGCAGTGATTGACAGTCCGCCTGCTGATGCAGGGGACACGGGTTCGTGCCCCGGTCCGGGAAGATCCCACATGCTGCAGAGCGGCTGGGCCCGTGAGCCATGGCCGCTGAGCCTGCACGTCTGGAGCCTGTGCTCCACAACAGTGAGAGGTCCGCGTACCGCAAAAAAAAAAAAAAAAAAAAAAATAGTCCTAAACTCTCAGCATATAGCAGTAAACAAAGAGATGCAAATGAACAAATAAAAGAATAATAAAAAAAAAACACTTGAAAAAAGGAAGTAAATGGAATGAAAAGGGACTCAGTGAGGAAGACAAGTGTTTGGAATGATGATGATGATGATGATTTATGAAAGTAAGTATCTAAAATAATAAAAAAATTGAAGAAATAAATGAGGGAACTTTTCTCACTAATGAGTTGCTATGGGCTCCTTTTGACTTACCTCTACATTCTTTCACTGATTAAAAAACAGCAGGAGTTAAACAGGATTATAATTGATCATTTCTTTAATAGCTCTTTGGCATAGAGCAGATGCTCACTGAACTGGATGCAAATATTTCGATTTTATTGATTCTGTAAGCAAATGTTATCATGTCCCATCAAAGAAAACGTTTCCATTGTGATAAAAAAAATAATAATTTTAATGAGAAAGACCTCCCTACAATGAGCTAATACTAAATAAGTATGAGCCTTTCAAGAGAGAAAAAAAAAAAAAAAGTGTGATACAGAAAGCAGAAAAAGGGAGGAGGAGAAAGGATTGTTTACCTGCTAAGGACATTTTAATAAAATGACAATCAAACAGATAAAAAATTAAAAAAATTATGCCTACAAACCTGAGCTGCTGTGGAAGATGATACTTCACTGTCCAGAGCCAGGGTGGTCATTGCTGCAGTGTAAACAACCCTAAAATGTTAAAATCTTATTTGTATTGAATTTTCCTTGAGATCTGTCTTTGCAGAGGAAAAAAAAACATAGGTAGGTAAGATCCATATGTACCCAGTGGCAGTCTAAATGACTGCCCCTGAGCACAGGTACCCTCAGAATTTCTGCAGATGTTATGAAAATGTTCAAACACACAGCAAGAGGTCAGTATCAAGCAGTACATCAAGAAAACATGCCAACAAAATACAAAGATTTTGATGAACTTAGTTCCAATCATTGAACTTAGAATAAGCATATGTCAACCAGTAAAAATGACTTTGATTAATTAACATCATGGACCTTGTCCTAAAAACATTCTGATCTAAAATCAATCACTTTGATTACAGGGAAGGAACTTTGAATCCAAGCAGGTGAAAAGATTCAGATAAGGAATTTTGAAACTCAACATGAGACCCGCATTTATCTTAACTCCATGGTTTCCAAGAATTAGGATTCCAATACACTTCATAGCCTAGGATGAAGACTACCCTTTTTATACATAGTCCTGCTTTGCTTTGACCCAATCGAAACACTGCTTCATTTCAATTTTACCTAAACCCCCCTTTTTCCCAAATCCAAACTCTTGTTTATTCCTTTGTTTGGTTAGAGGCTGCACTTTTGTTTGTGTCTCTCCCTTGTCTAAGCAAGAATTCAATCCAGTTTTTGTTTTTAAGAGTGGGTTGACTTATGAATTGACAGTTTTAAGAGTCTATGTAGATATTAACTTGGAAATCTTTGCCAAATAGAACCTTGGGACTTCCTACATGACAGTATATATTCTAGAAGCCTTTTTTATTCATGGTTCAATTTCCCTTTGTCCCTTCATGTCAAATAATTTGAATACCAATCAATATTTACACCTCCAAATACTAAATTTAGCAGAACTAATTTTGTTCACTGAGAATTAAGAAGACACTTTTGAGATTATTTCTCTGATTTGGCTCTTTAGGGATCTCAATAGATGAGCCTGTGCTTTTTATCTTCCTTTATGTTCATTTTATACGATTAATTATCTTTTTGTTCTATTTTTTTGTCCTGATTGTCATAATCTTAATAAGGCTTAGACAATACCACTAAATCTATATCACCATTCTGCTATTCTCAGTGATATAGCAGGTATATGGGTTTTGTGAGAGTAGCATGTACTGTCTGAGGCAACCACTTTGCCCTGAGTCCATGTGGGCAATTCTATTCTGACTGCCTAAAAGAGAGACAATTAGTGTGACTAACATAGGAAATCTTTGTTTCCATATTTCAGTGGTTAATATAGTTAGGGTTATTTCTTGGTTTTTATGGAATTGTCAAGAGCCTAAGACACTCTTCTAGTGTCAACTGCCACTAGAAACTGGCTACAGTGACTCTCAACTTTGTGTAACAAAATTTTCTGCAACTAAGCTTTCTCCCCTTCTTTCAAAGGAAATATAATTAGCCTTTTACAGATCTTCCTCGACTTACAATAAGGTGACCTCTTGATAAAACCATCCAAAGTTGAAAATACCCTAGGTCAAAAATGCATTTATTACATCTAACCTATCAAATATCATAGCTTAGCCTAGCCTACCACAGACATGCAGAGAACACTTATATGAGTCTGCAGTTGGGCAAAGGCATCTAACACAAAGCTTATTTTATAATAAAGTGTTAAACACTTTATGTAATTTATTGAATGTTGTACTGAAAGTGACAGAATAGTCATATGGGTACAGAATGATTGTAAGTGTATTGGTTGCTTACCCTTGTGATTGCCAGAGATGCAGCTCAGCTGCTGCTGTCAAGCATCAAGAAAAAGTATTCAACTGCAAATCCATAGCCCAGGAAAAGATCAGAATTCAAGATTCAAAGTACAGTTTCTACTGAATTCATATTGCTTTCACACTGTCATGAAGTCCAAAAACTATAAGTCAACTCGTCTTAAGTTGGGGATGGTCTATACAGTGGGCTTTGACTTTTTGCAAATCTGTTTATAACAAGCTTCCTCTGTTACTCTTTCTCTTTGGAAACTTGGAGAGTAATTGCTTATAAGAAATATATATGTCATCATGTGCCCATATAGCAATATCTAGTCAAGATAATTTTACCCAACATAAAATAATCTTTCACATTATAAAAATCTCTTAAAATATTCAGATTATGTGCTAATTTATACATAGTAGCTATTAAGCATTTCCCTAAATTTTATTTTATTTAAAAAGAATTTTTCCTTCTAGTTTTATTGAGATATAATTGATGTAGAGAAGTGCATGGGTTTAAGGTATGCAACATAGTGATTTGATTTACGTGCAACATGAAATTATTACCACAGTAAGTTTAGTGAACATCCTTCATCCCATATAGATACAAAATAAAATTTAAAAATATATTTTCCTTATGATGAGAGCTCTTAGGATTTACTCTCTTAACAAATTTTATATATAACATACACAGTGTTAATTACATTAATCATGTTGTACATTACATCCCTAGTACATATTTTCCTTATAGTTATTACCATACAAAGATATAACATGATTATTGACCATATTTCCTACTCTGGACATTTCATCCCCATGACTCTTTTATTCTGTAACCAAAAGTTTATACCTTTTAATCTCTTTCACATATTTAAATCATCTCTCCATCCCCCTCCCCTCTGGCAATCACCTGTTTGTTCTGTATCTATGATGCTGTTTCCATTTTGTTATGTTTGTTGTTTTGTTTTTTACATTCCACATATAAGTGAAATCATAGGGTATCTGTGTTTCTCTGTCTGACTTATTTCACTTAGTCCATCCATGTTGTTACAAATGGAAAAATTTCATTCTTTTTTATGGCTGTGAGATGTATGTATCTCACAACTTCTTTACCCGTTTATTTCTTGATGGGTACTTAGACTGACTCCATATCTTGGCTATTGTAAATAATATTGCAATGAACATAAGGGTGCACATATCTTTTTCAATTAGTGTTTTTATTTTTTTGCAAAAACACCAAGAAGTGGAATTGCTGTATTGTATGGTAGTTCTATTTTTAATGTTTTGAGGAAATTCCAGGCTGTTTTTCATAGAGGCTGCATTTCCATAAATTTTAAATTAAAAAATCAAAAATACCACCAGGTTGCAGCAACACCCAATATGTGTTAAATGATTTGGCTCTTCCAAAAAAATCTTCTGTTGTAGCTGAATCTCTAAGTTAAGTTTGTGGTTTTGGTTACTAAGTTACAAAATAAAAAGGAGAACAGCAATCTCAGCACTTCTTTAAAAAAAATTAAGTCTTTAAAATTAAGTTTACAGATAAAGAGAAAACTGAGGGGTTCTAGTCTTAATATAATCACTGGACAAATTAGATTTCTCTGATAGTTTTGTAATTAGAAAAGCTAAGACATACTCTTATTTTTTCACACTTTCAGATATGATATATAAATTGTGTTTTATGTAAGAAGAGGAATATTTCCATTTAAACAATATTAAGTTTTCCATTCAAGATATCTTTCCACTCACTTAGATCTTTAATTTTGTTCAATAATGTTTTGTGCTTTTCAGTATACTTGCCTTGCAAATCTTTTGTTAAATTTATTCAAGTCAAATTTAATTATTTTTGATGCTATTATAAATTAGAGTATTTCAGTGTTAATCTTTAGAGTTCTGAAAAACAGTTCAAAGAACAAAAATGCTATTTGTCTACATAAATATTTTCAATTCTCATGTCATTGTTTAATGTTTGTCTTTTACAATATTTGAAATAAAATTACCAGGATTATTTACTTCAGGAAGGAAAAAATTCTTACTGATTATTATGTTATCTTCTCTTTATTTCTGTTGAATGTTACACTGCCACGTTCATTATGAGGTAGCCAAGATAACTAATCTTATTTTTATTCCTGTAAAAAGTCTATTCTGATGATTTGTATTTAATTTGTCTTTTCAGATTTAAAACTGAATTCTGACAAAACAGTTAAAACCTCATTTACTTTCAAAATACATTCAGGTTTTCTGGAAAGTAACTGAGTAACATAAAATATTTATCACCTCACCCTATGCAAAAAAGTAATAGAAACAATTAAGTTTGTGTGGAATTCTCCATATTTCACTTATCTCCAAACTATTATGAGGATACTTTTTGTGAAAATTATGAAAATTACCTGATATGTTGAAACAGATATGGTTTATTATTCAAAGTACTTTTACTGATAGAAATTGTTTCAATAATTATGTGTTTTTTCAGTTTTAGAAGAGGTATACACATATTTGTGGCAAAAACTGGCATAATGATGGTTAACACATTGATTTTGTTTCCAGCTTTCAAATTCTTTTCAGTTAGAAACAATTATTGCTCATTTAATAGCATAAACCAAATGGCCCAGAAGGTTTCCAAAATAACATTTTACTAGATTCTTACAGATTAAATTTCCATTGTAACTGAATAAAAGAGTCCAGTTTCTTCATTCCTTATTCTCTACAAGAAAAAAATTTAGTTAGAGCTGTTCAGTATTGTAACCAACAGGAATATTTTACCTTCCTTTTCCAGAAACATCATCATTTTCTGTGTGATCTTAGAAACAGAAATAGAGTCACAGATGTAGAAAACAAACTTATGGTTACCAAGAGGGAAAGGGGGGACAGGGATAAATTGGGAGATGGGGATTGATATACACACACTACTATATAAAAAATAGATAACTAATAAGAACCTGCTGTATAGCACAGGGAACTCTACTTAATACTCTCTAATGAACTATATGGGAACAGAATCTAAAAAATAGATTGGATATATGTATATGTATAACTGATTCACTTTGCTGTACACCTGAAACTAACACAACGTTATAAATCAACTATAGTCCAAAAATACCTCACCAGATACAGTTAACATTTAGTACAGTAATAAAATTCCAAGGGACTGCTCATGGTACAAGTGTTCTATCTAAAATATCATATATTTTCTACAGTAAATAATTAGAAGAATGCTTATATCCCTTACTTGTCCATGCAAGGATTAAGCCCATTTTTTAAATGTATTTTTAAATTTTTTAAATTTAATGATTTGTGATTTCTTTAACATAGAGTTTTCTGATAGCTAATGCAAACAATGTGTATAAAAGTCTATTTAGTGCTCATTATTATCAATAATAATAAAACAAAATTTATCATTGAATTTGGAGAATGATGTGACAGACTAAATTCTAAATGAAATTTATAGTGTTATATCTATTTAAGTCATTTGAGACCAGATATAGAAAAAGACTAGAACAGCAATTTACAGTATATATTTACACTAATTGAAGGCTTCTTTGGAAAATATTTTTCATGAATAAATGTATTTCCTACTTAATATCTAAATGTATATTAACTATTAAGCATGTTAAAATTCTGCAGTAAATAAACAAATGTAAGTTTAACTTAGAATGTTCCCAAATAATATGCAATGAAATAATTTTCTGGAGTGACATTTACTAATTTTTCTTCAAATACTTTGGAAAATAAAGTCCACTAGAATGTGGACTTAGCACATTCTAGTGGACTTATCACATTCTAAGATTATCTTTCTAAAACACAGTGAAGTGAAGTGACTTACTTTGTTTTGAATGTTTAAAGCACTGCTAACTGTTTGAAGTATTTTTTTTTCTCATTAGTTATCTATTTTATACATAGTATCAATAGTGTATATATGTCAATCACAGTCTCCCAATTCATGCCATCCCCCCCTTGGTGTCCATATGTTTGTTCTCTATATCTGTGTCTCTATTTCTGCTTTGCAAATAAGATAATCTATACCATATTTTTAGATTCCACATATATGCATTGATATATGATATTTGTTTTTCTCTTTCTCACTTACTTTGCTATGTATGACTGTCTCTAGATTCATCTACGCCTCTACAAATGACCCAATTTCATTCTTTTTTATGGCTGAGTAATATTCCATTGTATAGTAAACTTTTTATTGAAGTATGAAGTATAACATATATATAAAAGTGTATAGTTAATACATGTACATATCTATGAATCATCATAAAATAAATGCATTGTTTAATTCTACTCAGAACAGCATCCAGCAACTGCTCCTGTGACCACCTTTAGTCACTAGCTCTGTAGTGTGCATAACAATAATTCAAAAGACTATGAAATAGTTTTTAAGCTTTATATAAGTTGAATATATTCAACATGCTACTTATTACTTTGTATCTGACTTTTATCAGTCCCCATTATGTTTGTGATATTCTTATATCCTGTTGGGTAGCATTGCAGTTTTTTTTTAATTCTAATTGTAATATGATATTAATTTCCATTGACTATATCATAATGCATTTATTCATTCAAAGTTCACATAGATTTGGTCTGTATATCTACATTTTGGCAAATCAGTGGTACAGTAAACATCCTTTTACATGTCATTTGGTGAATATATGAACTCAATCTTATTAGGCATATATTAAGGAATGTAAATTTTAAGTCATATTCAGCTTTAGAAATAGCCAAATAGTTCTACAGTGGCTGTACTAATTTATACTCTCACCATCAATCTGCAAGAATCTCATTTGTTTGGTATTTTAATTCTATTTAACTATTTTGATGTGTGTACATGTTATGTTATTATGCTTTTTTAATCAACTTTTTGATTTATATACAATGAAATGCACAATTTTAATTTTCTAGTTGAATTAGTTTTGAAAAAATGCATATATCCATGTAATTACTCTCACAAGAAAGATTTTGTATATTTCGGTTATCTGCAAAAGTGTTCTCATGACGCATCCCAATCAATTCTTACAACCAAATCTCAGGGCCAGGCAATGTCTGATCTGCTTTGTATCACTATAGATAATTTTTTTCTTTTCTAGAGATTGATTTAAATGTAGTCATCTAGTATGTATTCTACTATTTATGGTTTCTTCCAGAGGTACAAAGGTGCAGATATTCATTTATATTGTTGCCTATATCAGTTGTCTGTTTCTTTTCCTTGCTGAGTACTATTTCAGTGTATGGACATTTAAAAAAATGGTTCATCCATTCAATAGGTGGCATGATTTTGGTTACTTATAGTTTTTGGTTATTACAAATATAAAAAAGCATTTAATATTTGGGCAGTAAGTTAGAACTTTGATTATGGAATAAGATTTATATCTTAGATAAAGCTTTTAAAGGGCGTACTCAAATTTTTAGATTGAAATATGGAGATACTTTTGTATTTCTCACTCTTTCTTCAAATTGATTTTGGTAAACATAAAATATTTCATTAAGCAGGCATATATTGATTTCAGTGTTTAGAAAGTTTCATAGTCATGAATGAGAATACCATATATTTTAAAAATTTGTATTCCTTGAAGATATTATATTTTGTCTCCAAATTCAAGTTAGGTGAATACTTTTCTAATTAATGTGCCATTAAAAACATCTCTTTAGAGTATTGCAATGAAAATGTTTGGTGCTTAGGAGTGATCCTGACTCCCTCTTGCGAGAGCACTAGAATCACACCTAAATGCTGAACAGTTATCAACAGGAAGACACTGGAAACCACCAAAAAATATACCCCACATCCAAAGACAAAGAAAAAGCCACAATGAGACGGTAGGAGGGGCGCAATCATAATAAAATCAAATTCCATAACTGCTGGGTGGGTGACTCACAAAACTGGAGAACACTTATACCAAAGAAGTCCATCCACTGGAGTGAAGGTTCTGAGCGCCATGTAAGGTTTTCCAACCTGGGGATCTGGCAATAGGAGGATGAATTCCTACAGATTCAGACTTTGAAGGCTAGCGGGATTTGATTGCAGGACTTCCACAGGACTGGGGGAACCAGAGACACCACTCTTGGAGGGCACACACAAAGTAGAGTGTGCATCAGGACCCAGGGGAAGGAGCAGTGACCCCATAGGAGACTGAACCAGACCTACGTGCTAGTGTTGGAGGGTCTCCTGCAGAGGCAGAGGGTGGCTATGTCTCACCATGAGGACAAGGACACTGGCAGCCGAAATTCTGGGAATTACTCCTTGGCGTGAGCCCTCCCACAGTCCACCATTAGCCCCATCAAAGAGCTGAGTAGACTGCAGTATTGGTCAACTCAGGCCAAACAACCAACAGGGAGGGAACCCAGCCCCACACATCAGCAGACAAGTGGATTAAACTTTTACTGAGCTCTGCTCACTAGAGTAACACCATGCTCTACCCTCCACCAGTCCCTCAAATCAGGAAACATGCATAAGCCTCTTAGATAGCCTCATCCACCAGAGGACAGAAGCAGAAGCAAGGAAAACTATAATCCTGCACCATGTGGAACAAAAAACACATTCACAGAAAGATAGACAAGATGAAAAGGCAGAGGGCTATGTACCAGATGAAGGAAAAAGATAAAACCCCAGAAAAACAACTAAATGAAGTGAAGATAGGCAACATTGCAGAAAAAGACTTCAGAACGATAGTGAAGATGATCCAGGAGCTTGGAGAAAGAATGGAGGCAAAGACTGAGAAGATGCAAGTAATGTTTAACAAAGACCTAGCCAAATTAAAGAACAAACACCTAGAAGAATTAAAGAACAAACAAACAGAGATGAACAATACAATAACTGAAATGAAAAATATACTAGGAGGAATCAATAGTAGAATAATTGAGGCAGAAAAACAGATAAATGACCTGGAAGACAGAAAGGTGGAATTCACTGCCATGGAAAAGAATAAAGAAAAAAGAATGAAAAGAAATGAAGACAGCCTAAGAGACCTCTGGGACAATATTAAAGGCAACAGCATTCACATTATAGGGGTTCCAGAAGGAGAAGAGAGAAAGAAAGGACCCGAGAAAATATTTGAAGAGATTATAGTTGAAAACTTCCCTAACATGGGAAAATAAATAGCCACCCAAGTCGAGGAAGTGCAGAGAGTCCCAGATAGGATAAACCCAAGAAGAAACATGCTGAGATACATAAAAATCAAATTGACAAAAATTAAAGACAAAGAAAAATTATTGAAAGCAACAAGGGAAAAATGACAAATACCATACAAGGGAACTCCCATAAGGTTAACAGCTGATTTCTCAACAGAAACTCTACAAGCCAGAAGAGAGTGACATGATATATTTAAAGTAATGAAAGAGAAGAACTTACAACCAAGATTACTCTACCCAGCAAGGATCTCATTCAGATTTGACAGAGAAATCAAAAGCTTTACAGAAAAGCAAAAGCTAAGAGAATTCAGCACCACCAAACCAGCTCTCCAAAAATAGCTAAAGGAACTTCTCTAAGTGGGAAACACAAGAGAAGAAAAGGATCTACAAAAACAAACCCATAACAATTAAAAAAATAGTAATAGGGAAATACATATTGATGATTACCTTAAATGTGAATGGATTAAACCATTTGCTCCAAGCAAAAGACACAGGTTTGCTGAATGGATACAAAAACAAGACCCATATATATGCTGTATACAAGAGACACACTGCAGACCTAGGGACACATACAGACTGAAAGTGAGGGGATGGAGAAAGATTTTCCATGCAAATGGAAAACAAGAGAAAGTTGGAGTAGCAATATTCATATCAGATAAAATAGACTTTAAAATAAAGGATGTTGCAAGAGACAAGGAAGGACATTACATAATGATCAAGGGATCAATCCAAGAAGAAGATGTAACAATTATAAATATATATGCACTGAACATAGGAACATGACACTACATAAAACAAATACCAGCAGCTATAAAATAGGAAATCGACAGTTAGACAATAATAATGGAGGATTATAACACCTTACATACACCAATGGAAAAATCATCTAGAAATAACATTAATAAGGAAACATAAGCTTGAAATGACACAATAGACCAGGGAGATTTAATTGATATTTATAGGGCATTCCATCCGAAAACAGCAGGTTACACTTTCTTCTCAAGTGCACATAGACCATTCTCCAGGATAGATCACATCTTGGGTCACAAATCAAGCCTCAGTAAATTTAAGAAAATTGAAATCATATCAAGCATCTTTCTTGACAACAACACTATGAGATTTGAAATCAATTACAGGAAAAAAAAACATGAAAAATGTAAACACATGGAGGCTAAACAATACATTATAAATAACAGAGAGATCACTGAAGAAATAAAAAAATACCTAGAGACAAATGACAATGAAAGCATGACAATCCAAAACCTATGGGATGCAGCAAAAGCAGTTCTAAGAGGGAGGTTTATAGCAATATGAGCCTACCTCAAGAAAAAAGAAAAATTTCAAATAAACAATCTAAATTTAAACCTAAAGAAACTAGTGAATGAAGAACAAACACAACCCAAAGTTAGTAGGAGGAAAGAAATCATAAAGATAAGAGCAGAAATAAATGAAACAGAAACAAAGAAAACAATAGCAAATATCAATAAATCTAAAAGCTGGTTCTTTGAGAAGATAAATCAAAGTGATAAACCTTTAGCCAGACTCATCAAGAAAAAGAGGGAGAGGACACAAATCAAAAAATTATTAATGAAAAAGGAGGAGTTACAATGGACACCTCAGAAATACAAAGCATCCTAAGAGACTGCTACAAGCAACTCTATGCCAATAAAGTGGACAACCTGGAAGAAATGGACACATTCTTAGAAAGGTATAACCTTCCAAGACTGAACCAGGAAGAAATAGAAAATATGAACAGAAAAATTGCGAGTAATGAAATTGAAACTGTGATTAATAATCTTCCAACAAACAGAAGTCCAGGACCAGATGGCTTCACAGGCGAATTCTATAACACATTTAGAGAAGAGCCAACACCCATCTTTCTCAAACTCTTCCAAAGAATTGCAGAGGAAGGAACACTCCCAAACTCATTCTATGAGGCCACCATCACCTTGATACCAAAACTAGGCAAAGATACTTCAAAAAAAGAAAATTACAAACTAATATCACTGATGAATATAGATGCAAAAATCCTCAACAAAATACTAGCAATCAGAATCCGACAACACATTAAAAGGATCATACACCATGATCAAGTGGAATTTATCCCAGGGATGCAAGGATTCTTCAGTATATGCAAATCAATCAATGTGATACACCACATTAACAACTTGAAGAATAAAAACCATATGATCAACTCAATAGATGCAGAAAAAGCTTTTGACAAAATTCAACACTGATTTATGATAAAAACCCTCCAGAAAGTGGGCATAGAGGGAACCTACCTGAACATAATAAAGGTCATATATGACAAACCAACAGCAAGTATCCTTCTCAATGGTGAAAAACTGAAAGTATTTCCTCTAAGATCAGGAACAAGACAAGGATGTCCACTCTCACCACTATTATTCAACATAGTTTTGGAAGTCCTAGCCACGGCAATCAGAAAAGAAAAAGAAATAAAAGGAATCCAAATTGCAATAGAAGAAGTAAAACTGTTACTTTTATCCTCAAAAGTATCATCACTTTGAAGATGACATGATACTATACATACAGAATCCTAAAAATGCCACCAGAAAAATACTAGAGCTAATCAATGAATTTGGTAAAGTTTCAGGATACAAAATAGATACACAGAAATCTCTTGCATTCCTATATGCTAATGATGAAAAATCTGAAAGAGAAATTAAGGAAACACTCACATTTACCATTGCAACAAAAAGAATAAAATACCTAGGAATAAACCTACCTAGAGAGACAAAAGACGTGTATGCAGAAAACAATAAGACACTAATGAAAGAAATTAAAGATGATACAAACAGATGGAGAGATATACCATATTCTTGGATTGGAAGAATCAATATTGTGAGAATGACTATACTACCCAATGTAATCTACAGATTCAATGCAATCCCTATCAAATTACCAATGGCATTTTTTACAGAACTAGAACAAAATATCTTATAATTTGTATGGAGACAAAAAAGACTCTGAAGAGCCAAAGCAGTCTTGAGGGAAAAAAATGGAGATGGAGGAATCAGACTCCCTGACTTCAGACTATGCTACAAAGTTGAAGTAATTAAGACAATATGGTATTGGTACAAAAACAGAAATATAGATCAACGGAACAGGACAGAAGCCCAGAGATCAACCCACGCACCTATGGTCAACTAGTCTATGACAAAGGAAGCAAGGATATACAATGGAGAAAAGACAGCCTCTTCAATAAGTGGTGCTGGGAAAACTGGACAGCTACATGTAAAAGAATGAAATTAGAACACTCCCTAACACCATAAACAAAAATAAATGCAAAATTGATTAAAGACCTAAATGTAAGACCAGACACTAAAAATCTCTTAGTGGAAAACCTAGGAAGAACACTCTGACGTAAATCACAGCAAGATGTTTTTTGATCCACCTCCTAGAGTGATGGAAATAAAAGCAAAAATAAACAAATGGGACCTAGCGAAACTTAAAAGCTTTTGCACAGCAAAGGAAACCATAAATGAGATGAAAAGACAACCCTCAGAATGGGACAAAATATTTGCAAATGAATCAATGGACAAAGGATTAATCTCCAAAATACATAAACAGCTCATGCAGCTCAATATTAAAAAAATGAACAACCCAATCAAAACATGGGCAGAGGACCTAAATAGACATTTCTCCAAAGAAGACATACAGATGGCCAAGAAGCACGTGAAAAGCTGCTCAACATCACTAATTATTAGAGTAATGGAAATCAAAACTACAATGAGGTATCACCTCACACCAGTTAGAATAGACATCATCAAAAAATCTACAAGCAACAAATGATGGAGAGGGTGTGGAGAAAAGGGAACCTTCTTGCACTCTTTGGGGGAATGTAAATTGATACAACCACTATGGAGAACAGTATGGAGGTTCCTTAAAAAACTAAATATAGAATTACCATATGACCCAGCAATCCCACTACTGGGCATATACCCAGGGAAAACCATAATTCAAAAATACACATGCACCCAATGTTAATTGCAACACTATTTACAATAGTGAGGTCATGGAAGCAACCTAAATGCCCATTGACAGATGAATGAATAAAGAAGATGTGGTACATATATACAATGGAATATTACTCAGCCATAAAATGGAACAAAATTGGGTTATTTGTAGAGACGTGGATGGATCTAGAGACTGTCATATAGAGTGAAGTAAGTCAGAAAGAGAAAAACAAATATTGTATATTAATGCATATATGTGGAACCTAGAAAAATGGTATGGATGAACTGGTTTGCAGGGCAGAATTGGAGACACAGATGTAGAGAACAAACTTATGGACACCAAGGAGGGAAAGTGGTGAGTGGCGGGATGGGTGGTGGTGTGATGAACTGGGAATTTGGGATTGACATATATATATATATATACACTAATGTGTATAAAATGGATAACTAATAAGAACCTGCTGTATAAAATTATAAATTATATAAAATTCAAAAAATAATGTCATCTTGTAATTATAGTTATCAGAAATAGAAAACACCAGCCCAGTGAGAAAAACTGTTTTTAAAATGGCAGTTCACAAACCTACATAACTTAATTAAATTTTTCTCTAATCTTTCTTAACTTTATAAAAATAGGTTTTAAAACATTCTGTGAAGAAGCACATTGGTTCCCTGTGCTTTAACATATGTAGTATCTTCCCAGTGATGAGGATATATTCTGTGGTGATGAGTCTCTGCTTCACTGTAATCTTTATGAAGTTGAAATTGTATAAATATAATATATTATAATAACTGGAAACATTTTGGGTGGAACTATGAAGTAGTATGTTGTACAGTTCCTGAGAAATATTTTCTTATATAAATACATATTCAAATAATTCTGTTTTGTTTCTTTAAATGCCATTATAACGCAAATCTTTTTAAAAGCAGTTATGTAAGAGCTAAGAGTAGTTTGTACTATATATGTTTGCTAGAACTGGGGTATAGTGTCATGTATAGCATAAGCACTCATAAAATATTAACAAAATAATTATACTTACATATAAAATTATTGAAAATTTTGTTTGGAGCTAAGCAAATGCAAGCCAAATTATAGAATAATTTTTAGATTGATTTCCAATGAATAAAGTTCAGAAAATTTAAACCAAGTCTTTGGACTCAATATATATAATTGAAAAGAGCATTCTTTCAGATCTTGGGCAGCATCAGGGATCTAAGGTTTGAGTAGATGCGATGAACAATTCGTGCAATGTACCTGCTGTTATGGACCTCTTGTCTGTTTGTGTGTGTGTGTGTGTGTGTGTGTGTGTGTGTGCAGAGATAGACAGTGACAGTAAAGAAGCAAACCAAAGACAAGGATATTGAATAGTAACATATGCATTGAAGGTAATTTGAAAAAAGAATGGCTGGATTAAAAAGTTCTTAAATTCACAGCTTATATTCACATTTAAGCTGAGACCTGACTGTCCAGACCTAGTAAAAGGATATTTTAGGGAGAAGGAATGGCAAGTACAAAGGGTATAAACTGAGAACAAAGTAATTGGCAAATAAAGAATTTTAAGTGGGAGCAAGGAAACTACTCTATATTTTTCTATAATGGTAGATAACATATTATAAATCTGTCCAAACTTCTAAAAGGTACAACACAGAGAGTGAACACTAATGTAAACTATGGATTTTGGGTGATAATGATATGCTGATACACGATCAAGAATTTTAACAAATGTACCATTCTGGTGGAGGACGTTGATCATATAGAAAGTTATACATATGTGGAGGCAGAGGGCATATGGAAAATCCCCGTATCTTCTGCTCAGTTTTGCTGTGAATCTAAAATTTCTCTTAAAAATAAGTCTAAATAGGCACAGAATTCCAACAAGAAGAAAAAGAATGATGGATTTTACCTTAATAATTAGAAAGTGTAAGAGATTGATCAAATGATAAATTACAAGATGCATGGTTTATGTGCCTGAGATCAGAAAATATTCAATATTAAAACCATGGAAACTCATTCAGAAAAAAAAAATCCTCTGAAAGCATAAAGAAGGACAAAAAATAAGCAATGCTTACTCATGTGGGTTGTTATACTTTTATTTTTTATTTTATTTATTTATTTATTTATTTTCAGTACACGGGCCTCTCACTGTTGTGGCCTCTCCCGTTGTGGAGCACAGGCTCCGGACACGCAGGCTCAGCGGCCATGGCTCACAGGCCTAGCTGCTCCGTGGCATGTGGGATCTTCCCAGACAGGGGCACGAACCCGTGTCCCCTGCATCAGCAGGTGGACTCTCAACCACTGCACCACCAGGGAAGCCCGGGTTGTTATACTTTTAAGGGTCTTCTTCTAACTATTTGCATTAAACTTCAAGATTCCCATCAGACATCACTCTGCAACATTTTTCTGTTTGTTTTGTTTTTCTTACCTTTCACTCCTCCATGCAAACATGCCTCCTTCCTATAGTGGCATCCCACTCTATGAATTATACTGCTGATATAGTCTGAAAACTTTTCAATTGTAGAGACCGTATTTTGACTATATTTCCTCTTCTAAGAATCCAGAAAGTGCCTGTCAGAATTTTAACAACCTATGAATATATATTGGATACTTTAAAAATATTCTATTAGCCATAAGAAGGAGAGAAAGCACAAAAAAAACCCAACAAAAGACAGAAGAGAGAAATTGCATATTAAATCCAACCATCAATAATTACATACTAAATACTTCAATTAAAAGGGAGAGACACTGGGCTTCCCTGGTGGTGCAGTGGTTGAGAGTCTGCCTGCCCATGCAGGGGACACGGGTTCATGCCCCGGTCCGGGAAGATCCCACGTGCCTCGGAGCAGCTGGCCCATGCGCCATGGCCTCTGAGCCTGTGTGTCCGGAGTCTGTGCTCTGCAACGGGCGAGGTCACAGCAGTGAGAGGCCCGTGTACCGCAAAAAAAAAAAAAAAAAAAAAAAAGGAGAGACAGGGCCTCCCTGTTGGTGCAGTGGTTAAGAATCCGCCTGCAAGTGCAGGGGACATGAGTTCGATCCCTGGTCTGGGAAGATGCCGCAGAGCAACTAGGCCTATGCACCACAACTAATGAAGCCTGTGCATCACAACTACTGAAGTCCATGTGCCTAGAGTCCGTGCTCCGCAATGAGAAGTCCACACACCGCAATGAAGAGTAGTCCCTGCTCACTGCAACTAGAGAAAGCTTGTGCACAGCAGCGAAGACCCGATGCAGCCAAACTAAATTAATTAATTAAAATAATAATAATAATAAAAGGGAAAGACAGTAATACTGAATAAATAAGGAAAACCCAAGCATATGACATATAAACAAAAGGATGTAAAAAGTAATAACATGTAAATACTAATCATAAGAAAGTTGCACTTGTGTGAACCTGAAAGTGATTATCTTATTAAATTTTGTACCTTAGGTGCTTCATTGCCTCAATCGAGCCCTAACCTTGTTCTGAAATCTCTTTCAAGTGACGAGATAGGAAATTATTCTTAACACTGGAGAGCCCCTGGTTTTCAGCACAGGGCAGGCTTTTCTCTTGAACAAATAAAATTTTTTAAAAGTTCTGGCTTGGAGAAAAATATATAGTTGCACTGCGTGTAGAGGAAAGAAATCAGTTTGGTGTTTGACTGATATTAATGTAGATTTTAAATTAATTCTACTTTTTTCATTCCATGTATCACTCCTCATAGTTGGTATTTTAGTTCAAATACATCAGTCAGAATAACTTCATGTTTAATAATATTTTTATCACAGTATATGCTGAGCTGTAGATTTCTCAATCCTATTTCAACTTTTACCTACTCCTCCTGTTTTCTATCTTACATTAATTTGTTAATATATGTTACTGTTTTCTTTTCCAGGTAGGTTTTATCATTTTAATCTCCTTATTTTAAAATTAAGTATAAGACGGTACAACTCTAAATCAATTTGTTCCGCATATGACCTCCCAGTATATCCTTCTCATCTTCAATAAATTCTACTAAAAGTCAAGAATGCTTTGATAACCAAACTTAGTGTGGAAACTAGGGAAGATGATGAGTCTGGGATTAAGTACCATGCTATATATGAATTCAAAAGCAATAGTCAATGACAGCTCTAGTATTTGGATATTGACTTCAGGTGCAAATGAGCACCATGGCATATAACAAGCCTTACTTTTTTGCCCAGTGCATTTTTAGCTCCATGATGAAGAATACCACTATCTACTGAAGGTTACTCATATTGTCAAAATTGGATATTTGATGTGGTGGGAGACCATGGTGAGTTCCAGTTTGCCACCATTGATTCCAGTTTGTCCTTATTTAATCCTAGTTCAGGTCCATCTTTCCTATATATAATTTTTAAAAATAAACATGAATATATGCTATTTTTGCTTTATTCTGTAAATGTGATAAATTAGATCTATTGATATTTTAAAATATTTTAATAGAATAAATCCAATCTAGTCATGAGGTATTATATATATATAGTTAAATATTATAAAAATTATAATGTATTAAATATTATCTAATATTTTTTCATGAGACTCATATATAATTCTTTTTTCCAGATATTCCTGTCAATTTTTTAAATCAATGCTGGTCTGGCCTCATAAAGGAAACAAAGGAGGGCTCCATATATTCTTCCTTATTTGGATATATTTGCATAACATTGACAATAATGAATTTTTACTCCTTTATCGAATTCATCAGTGAAACAACCTAGGCCTTATGTTTTCTTTGTGAAATATTTTCAATTTAATGTTTCATTTTGAAATTTTGAAATACACAGACATATTTATATTTTTATGTTGGTTTTGGTATTTCTCCAGTAATACATTCATTTAATCTGAATTTTCATTGATATTTACACAATTTTCCTTTAATATTTTCATGTGGTCTTCTTAATATCAAAAAAATATGTAGAAAGTCACCTTTTTTTGTTTTTGATATTTTTCATTTATTCCCACTCTTTTTGTCGGCAGTTTCACTCACCAATTTTATTAGTGTTTTGAAAGTACTAACTTTTGGGGTTTTTTGACTTTATTATATTGTCATATTCTCTTTCATTAATTTTTTATATTATTCTCTTTCTTATATTATTCTAGTATTTTTTTTATTTAGGTTAAATTTGCTCTTAATTCTTCTTGAGAGAATCATTAGTTTATTTCATTCTTTCAACATTAAAAAAAATGTACATTTAGGGCTTCCTTGGTGGTGCAGTGGTTGAGTCCGCCTGTCGATGCAGGGGATGCGGGTTCGTGCCCTGGTCTGGAAGAATCCCACATACTGCGGAGCGGCTTGGCCCGTGAGCCACGGCCGCTGAGCCTGTGCATCCGGAGCCTGTGCTCCACAACGGGAGAAGCCACAGCAGTGAGAGGCCCGCGTACTGCAAAACAAAAAACAAAAAAAGAAAAATGTACATTTTAGGGTATCAATTTTCCTCCAAGGTTAACTTTAGAAGGTATCATCAGCCTTTAAGAAAATATTTAGTTGTCATTAGGCCAAAATATTTTCTAATTCTCATTTTATTTCCTCACTGTGCCTGAATTTATGGCTTTATATTTTTCATATTTTTTTGAAAATTCTCAACTATTATCTCTTTGATCAGTTTTATTCTCTCATCTTTTTTTTTAGTCCACCTGTTCTCTGAGTCTATTATTCACATATTTTCCATTTATTATATTCTGATTTGTACTTTTCATCTTTTTGTGTTTCTAGATTTTATTATGGTTATTTCCTTCTGATTTTTCCTAGTTCAACAATATTTTCTTCAGCCAGCTCTGCCTGGCTGTCAAACATGTTCACTGAATTCTTATATTTTCATTTCTAGAATTCTGTTTTACTCTTTCATAGATTTTAGTCCTCTACCAACTTTCTCAATCTTTTATGTCCTTGAACATATTAACACCATTTCCTAAAGCCTCTGTTTCTGAATCTCTTTTATCTGTGAAATCTTTCTTTTTTATTCATATGATCTTTCTCTTGTTGGGTCTGGTTTGATTCCTTACCAGTTATAGTGTTAAAATTACAGATAAAATAGAGGTTTTTTATGATATTTTTATTTTAAAAATTTACATTTTTATGTTGCAAGTTGCTTAAGCACTGGTATTCAACATCACGTGAAAGCAGTTTCAGGACTGAAATTAATTGAAACAAGGTATTGGTCTCTCCATGAACTTCTCTATGTTTTCTTTGTCCTTGATACTAAGTTTTAGACTTAAGTTCTCTACTAGACATGGAGAGTTTCATAATTTTCCACATTTGGTGTTACTGTACTCCAGTTAATTGTATTCCTCCTATTCCTACAAGACTCTCAAAAGTTTCAAATATCTTCTTAGCATCTGGTCACCTTATTTTTGAATTGTTATACCCCCATATAAGAAACACAGACTCAATTCTACATGTTCACCTTTGTGAGCCTATATATTTTTTTCTAAATCCTGATATAATATTCTTCACTGCCTTCTTGACTTTCTGGTTCCTTTGATTAGATATTTTCAAAATCTTTATTAGCTTTTCCAGTTGTTGTCAGTGGGAGTTTTATTCAAATTAACTAATACGATTATTAGGTAACAGAATTCCTGAAACACACATATTTTAGCTAATTTTCCCATCCTTTCTTCAGTATAGGTGATATCACATAACCACAGAGATGTATGAAGAAATGATTTGTGGGACTTCCAGGCTGTGTATTAAAATACAGATGTTCTCATCATAGTCCTTCCTTTTTTTATATCTTACATGCTTGCAGTTATACAGGGCAGAAACAGAGCTTTGACCATGCACATGAGAATTACACTCCAGATGATTTTGAAGGAAACAGAGTCCTTATTTGATTGTGGAGCATAGTCTGATTGTTCACCTTTAGACTGCAATGTGAGTAACAATAAACTTTATATACTTACACAACTCCATTTTGAGGTACCAACTATTACAAAAGTTTGGACTTTACTCAAAATAATACAAAACCTAGATAAAATATTGAGTAGGGGTTTAAACATATAAGTTAGGAGTTCAGTGGAGAGGTCTGAGCTGGAGATAAAGGTGCAAGAGCCATTCATATAGAGAGTTCATTTAATGCCAAAAAGCTAGATGATATCATTTAGAGTGTATCTAGATACAGAAGAGAACAAAGTATTGAGCCATGGGATGCATGACAGCTTTGACACATAAAGATTTGACTATAAATAAGCCATATATCTGAGAAAAAGAGGCAACTGAGGTTGAAGGAGGTACAAGATTGAGTGACAATCTCAGCATTCAAAGAAAGAAGAGGTATTTTTTTAAGGTATGTCAACAGTATCAAATGCTGCCAATAAATGAATAGTTTATCATAAATTTAGCTTCTGAAGGTCATTAGTGATATTGACAAAAATTGTTTTGATAGAATGGTGGGGTGAAAGCCTGATGGGTATTCATTGATAAAATAATGAGAATAAAGAAAATGGAGAGAACAATCATCTGTTGATACTATTCTTTTGAAAAATTTTAGTGCTAAGTTGAACAGAGGAAGAGGACAGATTTTGGGGGAGGAAGTAGTTTCAAGGAATGTTTTTATTTAAATGTGACTGATACCATGTTGTATACGCTTATGGGAATAATACAGAAAAGGGGGAAACATTGAGGAGTAGGTTTTGGTTAAAATAAGGAACGTTCATTACTTTAACAGAAGACAAGTATATGGGTGACAGGCACAAGTATGCTGGTAGACTTAAAATTATGACAATATAGGAATAATGATCATTTCTACTTTTTATGCTTTATTCTTTCTTCTCTTTTAGTGAATCAAGAATAAAGGTAAATACTTGAGAGTAATCAGGGAAGATATATACTGGAGGCTGAAGGAGAATGAGGACTTTTTCAAGAGACAGATAAAGGAGAATGAGGACTTTTTCAAGAGTCAGATAAAGGAGTAAAAGAACTTAGGAACTAGAAATATGAACAAACTTCTACTCTCTTAGCCTACTTGGGTATATTTAAGCATAAATTTCTATTAGACGTCAATAGAGATTTATACTTTTCTCTAGACCTGGATTAAGAGGAGTAATTTATTTAATTAGGTTGGGTTTTTTGACAGTTAAGTAAAATGTTTGAGCAACAGACAAAAAAGCTGTTGATTGGGTGATTATAATGATGGAAAGTGGAACCTAAACCAGTTAAGAAAGAAAGCAGGGATTTGAGGAGCACGAGGAACAGTAAAAAGTGGTATATACAAAAGATTGAATAGCTAGATCGTGTCAATAAGTAATTAGATTCAAAATCACAGAACTAAATACAGTAAACAACAAAAAGACGAGTGAGTCGTTAGAAAGGAACATCATTAACAGCATATGCTAGTGTCAGATGCCATGGGAGATTCAAATTTGAATTTATTTTTATCAGTAAAAATTCATCATCAATATTTCAAATGGATTCATTAACAGGCTATATTTTGGATGTTGTGATGAAGTTTTCATCTTCTGTTTCATTCCTTAAAGCATATATTTTAACTGACATTTAAATATGGTAAAAAATTTGACTTCTAAAGAGGTGACATCTTCACAAAGTAACCTTGTTCAATATTTATTTATTTTTTTTATAAAACATCACTGGTTCAGTTTTAGAGCATTGTTCCTTATCTTTTTAACTCTGTAATTTTCATTCAGATCTTTGTAGTTCTTTTTCTCTATAGAAGTTTTATAATTTATTTTTTACTTAAAGACTAAGTTCTTTATCTGCTCACTATGATATTCCAGGTAAATTAATTTGTATCATTCGAGGATAACTTTTTTGTTCAAGATGTATTTTTTATTACCTGAATTTGCCATGTTTCCATTCTTTGAGTTTGTTCTTATGTTAAACTGGATACAAGTAATATATATTATGGTGATATATAAATAAGGGAGTATCATAATCAAGAAGCCCTATAAATTTTTTTAAATTTTTAATTTTTTTTTTTTTTTTTTGCGGTATGCGGGCCTCTCACTGTTGTGGCTTCTTCCGTTGCGGAGCACAGGCTCCGGACGTGCCGGCTCAGCGGCCATGGCTCACAGGCCTAGCCACTCCGCAGCATGTGGAATCCTCCCAGATGGGGGCACGAACCCATGTCCCCTGCATCGGCAGGTGGACTCCCAACCACTGCGCCACCAGGGAAGCCCTATAAATTTTTTTAATACATGGTTTCCTTTAACAGATGAATGATGTGGAATTCTTTTCTCACAAAATGACTCAGCCTACCTTCTGACATATTCAGATATTTAAAACACTTTGTCACAGCATGCCTGCATTTGTATATCATATTACATTTTATATGAAAATTGTAATCAAGTCATTTGTAGCAAATAATTGCCCAAATCAGAAATGCAAAATATACTTCAGATTATAAAGTTCCTTTTTTACTGCAAATGATTGGACAAGAGACAAGCTAGTCCTGTCACTACATTTCTTTATACCTGTCAGCCTTTAGATATCTAGCCAGTAATAAAAGTTTTATTTCTTCTCAAAGGAGAACTTTAATAATAGATTAGTGATAAGTTTTAATGCTGTTTGGTACTTTGCCTTTAATTTATTCATTCCATTTCATTTCATATCTCTTAGATTTCTTCCTATACCCATCATCATGTCAGTTAACTATTCTATTTCTACACTGTTTAAGTGTATTATTGAGGTTTTTGTGTTTTCTTTTAATCAAAGACAGCATAATTAGTACAGATTTCACATTTTACATAATCTCTAAATTGTAGCTATAATTAAAATAAAAATACTCTTTTAAAGGAACCTTGTGATAATACATTTAAGGGTGCAAGATAACAAAATTTGTGAAAAAATAGTAGAATTTTATAGTTCCTAAGTTTAGGAAAATGTAGTAATGCAGATAATTGGGTTTGTCTTTCAGTGTCCTAATTACCAGTGTGTTAAATGGAATTTTGTGACATCTGTGATGTGTGTGTAAGTGTGTGTTTGTGTGTGTGTGTGATTGTGGTGGTGGGTCTCATCAAACAGAAGAATTGTAAATACTGACTTGATTTGTGCTTAATCTCAATCTAAACTCCCCACATGATTAAACACATCTACTTAAAGATTATATTTTTTTGAATGGCTTTCATTTCTTTTTTTTCTTCCAAGATGGTAATTTTGTGTTTTTCAATTATATTAAAATTTATTGCTCTATCTTTTCAAAATAAAACATTTTCCAGGTTTTGTTACAACTATACATTTCATTAATATCCCATTTAGCTTTTAAACTATATAATTAGTAAAGTGTTAATACAATATCATCTATAAATGATCCAAACCTATTGTTTAGAGATATATCTATTGTTAGTCCATATGCTTTCCCACAGTCATGTTTTAGAATAATGCATATTAATTTTCAAATATTTTTTCCTAAATGAATTTTAAGAAGTTATTGAACCAATAATTTAATATGTTCCATGACCCATGCCCTTTGATCAATTTGCAGAGTGTTTTAAATACTGTTCTTTCAATTTCTATTTAACTACATTTATAATAGTTTCCTTTATTAAAATAAAGTGTTTTTTTTTATTTGGAGTCATTTTTTTTAAGTTTCTTGTAGTTTAAGTCAACATAAGAATCTTGTTAGTATGTAATTACTATTTACACTAAGTTCCCCCTCCAATATTTTAGTTCTTAACATTATATCTTTATAAGCATTAACATTATATTTAAAAAATTACATTATTCTATTTCACAAAAAGTACAATAGGAGATTTCTTACCTGGTCTCCACTTAAATGTTTTGCCCTATTAACTGAATTTGTTTATAATTAATTTATTTAATTTATTTTTGGCTGCTTTGGGTCTTTGTTGCTGCGTGTGGGCTTTCTCTAGTCGTGGTGGGAGGGGGCTACTCTTTGTTGTGGTGTGCAGGCTTCTCATCACTGAGGCTTCTCTTGTTGCAGAATATGGGCTCTAAGTCTGTAGGCTCAGTAGCTGTGGCACACAGGCTTAGTTGCTCTGAGGCATGTGGGATCTTCCCGGACCAGGGCTCAAACTCGTGTCCCCTGCATTGGCAAGCAGATTCTTAACCACTGCGTCACCAGGAAAGCTCCCCTATTAACTGATTATTACATTCCCTCTTTAAACTACTAACTAAAATGTAAGGTAAACACACTGATGGGAATTAGACTACTCTCTACTATAATCCACACTTCTACTCACACCTATTAGTTGTTACATACCAATAGTTGTATCTATTCCAAAAAAATGATTTTATCAGGCATACTGTTACTGTAATTACTTAATTCAAATAAATATTATGTAAATCCATTAAATATGAGTGTGAAGAGGAAGAGAACATTGGTTTTATGCAAACTTAGTTGAGTTCTTAGAAATGATTTACAAAGTTGAGAGGTTGGATAATATTCTGACATACTGAGTGTGAGTGCAAACACTAAGTGTTTGGGAAGGTAAATATTATAATTCAGATATTTTTTTCCACTAAATTTGCTTTGTAAGTGTCAAGAACCATGAAGACCTACCTCCACTTTAAAGATCTAAACTGGAAATCAAGAATTAATGCATTTTAGGCTGCAGTTTATGCCAGAGAGGCAATTCCTGTCAAAGAAACAATATTTGCAGAAAAGGTCTGGCCTGAGTAGCACATGGTTTTAATTACTTCACAAGTTGGCACTCTCCATACTGACCACTACTCATATCACTAAGGTAGACTTTCCTCTGACAAGCGAGGTGTTTGGGACCTAAAAAGGTATTATTTGGGGTAAAATCTTAATGTTTTCAGTTTCAGCTGATGCTAACACTTACAGAAAGTAATCCTTATGATTTGAAGCTATTCTTCACACTATGAAAGAATTACAGATTTGGAAGTGATCTTACAGTAATTTAATCCAACTATATTCTCTATGCATATATCTAATTTAAGACTATCTTGAGAATAGTATTTGAATGTTTAATGCTTCATTTTGTCTGTGAATATCTCAAATTTTTTGCATGAATTAACTATTGCTGACATGCAGATTCCCTCAAAACTGTTGTCTTAAAACAAGAACAGTGGAATATTTCTCAAAATTATGTGGGTTGGCTGGCTGGCTGGATCTACTATTGAATGTGCTTAGACTCACTCATGTGGCTGCTGTCAGCAAGAGGAGCAGCTTGTCTAGAATATCTGAGATGGCCCCACTCATAAGTGTGCAGAGAGAGTGGCTGTCAGCTGTGACATGTTTGTTCTAATCCAAATCCCCAGTGACCTCTTAATCTGCAGTAAACAAGACTAGCTTCTTTACTTTGTCAGTCTCAGGACAATATCACATGAAAGTCAGGTGTGGAAGCTATAAAGCCTTTTTAAACCTAAGCTCTGGAACTTGCACAACATAATCTCTACCATATACTATGGCCCATGCAAATCACAAGGCCAGTATAGTTTCATAGTGTTGGGAAACAGAGTTCAACACTTCAGAAGGAGCTACAAAATACTGTAGCTTTGTTTTTGAATCTATCACATTTTGAGGTTTTTTTTTAATTAGACAGTGATTTTCTTTTAGGTCTTCACCAGTTAAACTTTTACAACCTTTACTCGCATATATACCTAATCTAATGTTCAACATGACAGTTCTGTGGGTATATAGACATGACTGTGTAGCTACCAGCTATGATCACTCCTCAGATCCTTCACTTCCAATAACAGGGCTGTAATTCCCATCAACATTTTATCCTCTGTCTTCTGTATGTATTTATCCATTCTCTTTTCATTTATTTTAAATAGTTGTCACCAAAGTACTAAACTATCCCATTTTACTCAAGAATTATTCATTTCAATGACATATGTCTGAAATTCTCAACCACTGGAATGGACTGGCTTTTTCTTACATAAATTCTCTCTTCCTAAAAAACATCATGTATTCAAACACAGTCATTGATAATAAAGCAAAAGTATACTAGAAAAAAAGTAATAGTCTCTAAGAATTGTTACAGTAGTATTGCAACTTATGTACCATGTCAGTTCTTTTTAGAATATGTACTCATATTTTATTACTTTAGCAGAAAATATATATTAAATCACATAACAAAAAAACATGCTCATTAAGATATATTTTACTTCTTCAAATACTTATTTGTATATTTGAACCATTGTCTTTCATGAAAATGTCTTGTAAGTCATTATAAAACACCATCATATAAAATATTTTAAAATGAAACAATGTGATTAAAATAATAAAACTATATAAAATAAGGCCATGGATGATTGATCAGGCTAAAAGAGGAGTCTTGGATAATTTCAAGCACCATGACCAAGATAAAGATTAGAGAGTAAAAATGCAGTGCCAAGATCTTCCACATAGCTGAGGAAAATGATTGCTGCCTAAAATCATTTATACCCATATAAACTCTAAAAACAATAGAGAAAAATAAGAAAAAAAATGAAATCATACAAAAGCATTTTCTCATCACAACCTGAACATAAAAAATGCCCATACTTCAAATTATCTTTAAGTAAAAATTAAAATATATTGAAATATATAAAGAACAAATATTAGTGAGCTCTCTATTACATTTCCATGATAAACCTTTGTAGTGAGTGCCAAATAAGGATAGTTTTGGGGAAAAATGCACAGAAGGGAGCAGAGGAAGGCAGTAGCCTTTGAAAAATTACTATAAAGCTATTTCCCAAAAGAGAAAGTCCATACCAAAAAACATTATGGTAGATATACTGACCACAGTGAAGCAACTTAAAGCTAAGCACAATCCAAGGTTGCATCTTCTAAAGACATTACTTCTGTAAGAGTAAACTTTAACCAGGAAGGATGAGACTACCTTTAGAAATTAAGTAGCAAATGAAAAAAATATTCTGTTTGTAAGAAATAGGATTCAAAAAGTCAGAGGACACAAAGCCTCTCCCTCTACAGAAAAAAAAAACAAAAAACATACATACACACTGAGGCACTGAAGACATTGTATCTTGCTACTCAAAGAATAGAGTGCCATTCAACTAAGAATGTGGTCAACTGCTATAATGCCACACATGCACACATACACACACACACAATAAGTTTATACAATGCTACTATAAGAAGACAGAATATAACACTGAAAACACATTAGCTGATGATATTTCTTTTCCCTTCAAAATAATGAATTAAAAGAGAAATGTAATACGATATTCCAAAATAAAATACATAACCTCATTCACACAATTGGAGATAGTAAAAAAGAAGTGTAGTATATGCTCTAAAATTGAAACAAATGGACAAAAATATAAAATGAAAAGGGATTTTATTGAAATGAGAAAATAAGTGAAAAATATTACAATGTGTTCTCAGAAGTGACGACTGACTTACAAAGTTCTCAGGGTTTTACTAACAAGAGGTTATTTAGTAAGGAGCATTAAAGAAAAGAAAAAGCAGAAAAACAATGAAGGCAATGACAAAACATTGAAAATGTATCAGAAAGAAAACTGCTGAAAGAGAAGATAGGCAAAGAGGAAATAAGTGAAAAATATTTTTTAAAGTATGAAACTATATATATATATATATATATAAGCTTTCTCTAAGTAAAAGGCAGAAAATCTATATATTGAAGCTAAACAAAAGGTTCTTGACTTTGACACAGAATGATCAAATGTAAGACAAATTCTAGTAAGATTATTTTGCTTCAAAGATAAATAAATTCCTTAATGCTTCCAGGCAAAAAAGAAACAGTATTTTATATGGATAGAAGAATTTCACTAATATCAGAGTTCTCAAAAACAATGTAAAAAAACAGAAAAAATTGAATAACGTTTTCAAAAGATTCAAAAAGAGGAAGTGTGAAACAAAGATTTTATATCCCTCCAAGCTGTTCATTAAGTATCAAAGCTATAGGAAAACAATGTTAAACATATAAGTTCTCAGGAAACTTGCTACTTTTGAGTCCTCCTTGAGGAATTCACTAGAGGACACTCTTCATCAAAAAAGAAAATGTCAGGAAAAATATGAGTAAATAAATTATGGGGACCATTTAATATTTTTAATTTTCTACCTAAGACTAAACAAACTGAGGACACAAGTGGAAGAATCATATGCAAATTTGTACATTATGACAAAGTAGAAAAATTAATTAGATATGAGAACAGATGGGAGAAGGAAATGGGAAAGTAGAATTCATTTACTGACTGTTGAGTAGGTAAAATATAGGAGTCAGATGATACCACAGAAAGCCAGTAAACCAGATAGTAAAATGTTAAACAAGAAAATAGGAAAGTAATTGCACAGAAAAAGGAATGAGTACAAAGATAAACAGTAAAATAAAATGCAAGTACTCCTTACAAAGTAAAATACAGTTGTAAATCAACCATAGTTCAATTTAAAAAATGAAAAAAAGAAAGGTAATTATTGCAGTAAACAAAAGTAAAATAAAGCGAAAGAAAAATGAAAATACATCATGGGGACAAAAAAATAGAAATATAATATAATAGAAATATAATATATTATATAGAAGTATAATATATCACATATGATTAAAATTATATGGCAGGTTAACTCCTAGATATTTTATTCTTTTTGATGTAATAGTAAATGGGATTGTTTCCTTCATTACTTTTTCTGATATTTCATTGTTAGTATATAGAAATGCAACATATTTCTGTATATTAATTTTGATTCTGTAACTTTACTGAATTCATTGATCTCTAATAGTTTTCTGGTAGCATCTTTAGGATTTTCTGTGTATAGTATCATGCAAACTGTGACAGTTTTACTTCTTTTCCAATTTGGATTCCTTTTATTTCCTTTTTCTTCTCTGATTATTGTGTCTAGGCCTTCCAAAATTATGTTGAGTAAAAGTGGAGAGAGCAGGCATCCTTGTCTTGTTAATGAGCTTAGAGGAAAGCCTTCAGCTTTTCACCATTCTTTGAGTATGATGTTAGCTGTGGGTGTGTCATATATAGCCTTTATTATGTTGAGGAAAGTTCCCTCTATGCCTACTTTCTGCAGGGTTTTTATCATAAATGGGTGTTGAATTTTGTCAAAAGCTTTCTCTGCATCTATTGAGATGATCATATGGTTTTTCTCCTTCAATTTGTTAATATGGTTTATCGCATTGATTGATTTGCGTATATTGAAGAATCCTTGCATTCCTGGAATAAACCCCACTTGATCATGGTGTATGATCCTTTTAATGTGCTGTTGGATTCTGTTTGCTAGCATTTTGTTGAGGATTTTTGCATCTATGTTCATCAGTGATATTGGCCTGTAGTTTTCTTTCTTTGTGACATCCTTGTCTGGTTTTGGTATCAAGGTGATGGTGGCCTCGTAGAATTAATTTGGGAGTGTTCCTCTCTCTGCAATATTTTGGAAGAGTTTGAAAAGGATAGATGTTAGCTGTTCTCTAAATGTTTGATAGAATTCGCCTGTGAAGCCATCTGGTCCTGAGCTTTGTTTGCTGGAAGATTTTTAATCACAGTGTCCATTTCAGTGCTTGTGATTGGTCTGTTCATATTTTCTATTTCTTCCTGATTCAGTCTTGGCCGTCTGTGTATTTCTAAGAATTTGTCCATTTCTTCCAGGTTGTCCATTTTATTGGCATAGAGTTGCTTGTACTAATCTCTCATCATCTTTTGTATTTCTGCAGTGTCAGTTGTTACTTCTCCTTTTTCATTTCTAATTCTGTTGATTTGAGTCTTCTCCCTTTTTTTCTTTATGAGTCTGGCTAAAGATTTATCTATTTTGTTTATCTACTCAAAGAACCAGCTTTTAGTTTTATTGATCTTTGCTATTGTTTCCTTCATTTATTTCTGATCTGATTTTTATGATTTCTTTCCTTCTGCTAACTTTAGTTTTTTTTTTTTTTTGTTCTTCTTTCTCTCATTGCATTAGGTGCAAGGTTAGGTTGTTTATTCGAGATGTTTCCTGTTTCTTAAGGTAGAATTGTATTGCTATAAACTTCCCTCTTAGAACTGCTTTTGCTGCATCCCATAGGTTTTGGGTCATCGTGTCTCCATCGTCATTTGTTTCTAGGTATTTTTTTATTTTTTCTTTGATATCTTCAGTGATCACTTCGTTATTAAGTAGTGTATTGTTTAGCCTCCATGTGTTTGTATTTTTTACAGATCTTTTCCTGTAATTGATATCTAGTCTCAAGGCATTGTGGTCAGAAAAGATACTTGATACAATTTCAATTTTCTTAAATTTACCAAGGCTTGATGTGTGACACAAGATATGATCTATCCTGGAGAATGTTCCATGAGTACTTGAGAAAAATGTGTATTCTGTTGTTTTGGAATGGAGTGTCCTATAAATATCAATTGAGCCCATCTTGTTTAATGTATCACTTAAAGCTTGTGTTTCCTTATTTATTTTCATTTTGGATGATCTGTCTATTGGTGAAAGTGGGGTGTTAAAGTCCCCTACTATGAATGTGTTACTGTCGATTTCCCCTTTTATGGCCGTTAGTATTTGCCTTATGTATTGAGGTGCTCCTATGTTGGGTGTATACATATTTACTATTGTTATATCTTCTTCTTGGATCGATCCCTTGATCATTATGTAGTGTCCTTCTTTGTCTCTTCTAATAGTCTTTATTTTAAAGTCTATTTTGTCTGATATGAGATTTTCTACTCCAGCTTTCTCTTGGTTTCCATTTGCATGGAATATCTTTTTCTATCCCCTTAGTTTCAGTCTGTATGTGTCTCTAGGTCTGAAGTGGGTCTCTTGTAGACAGCAGATATATATGTCTTGTTTTAGTATCCATTCAGCCAATCTGTGTCTTTTGGTGGGAGCATTTAATCCATTTACTTTTAAGGTAATTATTGATATGTGTGTTCCTATTCCCATTTTCTAAATTGTTTTGGGTTCATTATTGTAGGTCTTTTCCTTCTCTTGTGTTTCTTGCCTAGAGAAGTTCCTTTAGCATTTGTTGTAAAGCTGGTTTTGTGGTGCTGAACTCTCTCAGCTTTTGCTTGTCTGTAAAGCTTTTAATTTCTCCATCAAATCTGAATGAGATCCTTGCTGGGTAGAGTAATCTTGGTTGCAGGTTTTTCTCCTTCATCACTTTAAATATGTCCTGCCACTCCCTTCTGGTTTGCAGTGTTTCTGCTGAAAGATCAGCTGTTAACCTTATGGGGATTCCCTTGTGTGTTATTTGTTGTTTTTCCCTTGCTGCTTTTAATATGTTTTCTTTGTATTTAATTTTTGACAGTTTGATTAATATGTGTCTTGGCATATTTCTCCTTGTATTTATCCTGTATGGGACTCTCTGTGCTTCCTGGACTTGATTAACTATTTCCTTTCCTGTATTAGGGAAGTTTTCAACTATAATCTCTTCAAATATTTTCTCAGTCCCTTTCTTTTTCTCTTCTTCTTCTGTAACCCCTATAATTTGAAAGTTGGTGCATTTAATGTTGTCCCAGATGTCTCTGAGACTGTCCTCAGTTCTTTTCATTCTTTTCTCTTTATTCTGCCCTACAGTAGTTATTTCCACTATTTTATCTTCCAGGTCACTTTTCCGTTCTTCTGCCTCAGTTATTCTGCTATTGATCCCATCTAGAGAATTTTTAATTTCATTTTTTGTGTTGTTCATTATTGTTTGTTTGCTCTTCAGTTCTTCTAGGTCCTTGTTAAATGTTTCTTGCATTTTGTCTATTCTTTTTCCACGATTTTGGATCATCTTTACTATCATTATTCTGAATTCTTTTTCAGGTAGACTGCCTATTTCCTTTTCAGTTGTTAGGTCTGGTGGGTTTTTATCTTGCTCCTTCATCTGCGGTGTGTTTTTCTGTCTTCTCATTTTGCTTATCTTACTGTGCTTGGGGTTTCTTTTTTGCAGGCTGCAGGTTCATAGTTCCCATTGTTTTTGGTGTCTGTCTCTAGTGGCTAAGTTTGGTTTAGTGGGTTATGTAGGCTTCCTGGTGGAGGGGACTAGTGTCTGTGTTCTGGTGGATGAGGCTGGACATTGTCTCTCTGGTGGCCAGGTCCACGTTTGGTGGTGTGTTTTTTTGGGTGTCTGTGGACTTATTATGATTTTAGGCAGCCTCTCTGCTAATGGGTGGGGTTGTGTTCCTGTTTTACTAGTTGTTTGGCATAGGGTGTCCAGCACTGTAGCTTGCTGGTCATTGAGTGAAGCTGGGTGCTGGAGTTGAGATGGAGATCTCTGGGAGATTTTCACCATTTTATATTATGTGGAGCTGGGAGGTCTCTTGTGGACCAGTGTCCTGAAGTTGGCTCTCCCACCTCAGAGGCACAGCACTGACTCCTAGTTGTAGCTCCAAGAGCCTTTAATCCACACGGCTCAGAATAAAAGGGAGAAAAAGTAGAGAGAAAGAATTAGTAGAAGTAGGAAGAAAGAAAGAAAAAAAGAAAGAAAGGAAGGAAGGAAGGAAGAAATAATTAAAGAAAGAAAGAAGGAAAGAAAGAAAGAAAGGAGGGAGGGTGGGAGGGACAGTGGGAGGAAGGAAGGAGGGAAGGAAGGAAAACAGAAAGAAAGAAAGAAAGAAAGAAAGAAAGAAAGAAAGAAAGAAAGAAGGAAGATAAAGTAAAATAAAATAAAATATAATATAATAAAGTTATTAAATTAAAAAAATAATTATTAAGAAAAAATTTAAAAAAGAAAAAAACAGACGGATAGAACCCTAGGACAAATGGTGGAAGCAAAGCTATACAGAGAAAATCTCATACAGAAGCATATACATATGCACTCACAAAAAGAGGAAAAGGGGAAAAAATCATAAATCTTGCTCTCAAAGTCCACCTCCTCAATTTGGGTTGATTTGTTGTCTAAAGGAGGAAAGGAAGGAAGGAAGGAAAGAAAGAAAGAAAGAAAGAAAGAAAGAAAGAAAGAAAGAAAGAAAGAAAGAAAGAAAGAAAGAAAGAAAGAAAGAAAGAAAGAAAGAAAGAAAGAAAGAAAGAAAGAAAGAAGATAAAGTAAAATAAAATAAAGTTATTAAAATAAAAATAATTATTAAGAAAAAAAATTTAAAAAAAACCAGAGAGATAGACCCCTAGGACAAATGGTGGAAGCAAAGCTATACAGACAAAATCTCACACAGAAGAAATACACACAGACACATACACATACACACTCACAAAAAGAGGAAAAGGGGAAGAAAATCATAAACCTTGCTCTCAAAGTCCACCTCCTCAATTTGGGATGATTTGTTTTCTATTCATGTATTCCACAGATGCAGGGTACATCAAGCTGATTGTGGAGCTTTAATCCACTGCTTCTGAGGCTGCTGGGAGAGATTTCCCTTTCTCTTCTTTGTTCTCACAGCTCCCAGGGGCTCAGCTTTGGATTTGGCCCCGCCTCTGCATGTAGGTCGCCGGAGGGCGTCTGTTTTTCGCTCAGACGGTACGGGGTTAAAGGAGCAGCTGATTCGGGGGCTCTGGCTCACTCAGGCCGTGTGGAGGGAGGGGCATGGAGTGCCGGGCGAGCCTGCAGTGGCAGAGGCCGGCGTGACGTTACACCAGCCTGAGGCTCGCCGTGCGTTCTCCCGGGCAAGTTGTCCCTGGATCCCGGGCACCTGGCAGCATCATGATGTTTTTTTAATGAATCTTTGCAAACAACAGTAATTCTATGAATTCCTGCCAGAAAATCATATGATGAATGTATAAGCATCATGGTTACCAGATCAATACATATTATGGGACATTCTGTGTAATAATTGTCCTTCCCTCCTTGAAATACCAAGGTCCTAAAAGGCAAAGAAAAAACAAGAAATGTTTCCCTATTAGGGAGCTGAAAAAATATATAACTAATACATCAGGTGATCCATGATTGAATTCTAGTAAATTAGTTCATTTCTAGTGGGACAACTGATGAAATTGTCAATAGATAACACAATTATTTTGTATTGATATTAATTTTCTGAGTTGACAATTACACTGTGACTGTATAAGGTATGTGTAACTTACTCATTCCAAAGCCTACATGGTGAGATGAAGAACTAGAGAGGGAGACAGAGAATGTTAAAGTCAATGCAATAAAAATGCTAACATATGTGAAATGTAGGTTAAGGTCATATGGGAAGTTTTCATATGTTTTTCACAACTCTTCTGTAAAATATGTACTTCAAAATAAATTTTTTTAAAGTACACTGCAATATTTTTTTCACTCAATTTTACTTCTTTCTATTCATTTTTTTTGAAGCAGAGGGTCATAGAGATAAGAGATGAAAGTTCGAGAACAAAGGCATGCAAAATCCGTACAGGATTTAAAGTCCAAAATGAGTTTTAAACAGTAAAACATTAAAAAAAATGGGTAATGGATTAATTAGTGGAAAATAATAAGTAAAGAAAATTGAAATATAAAAGTCATAGAGGTTTTGGAGGTTTAGAAGGTAAGATTTTCATTCACATTAGTTTCAAAATTGTAAACTAATGTTCCTGTGAGAGCTGCAACTTAAACAGAGGCAAAATGTAACTCCACATTTTTCCCTACATGATTATACAACAAAATACCAAAGTAATTCATATATTCATGCAAGAAACTCTTAAACTAGAATTGATGTCCATATTGTTGGAGAAAGTGCACAAATTTGGGAGCCAGAGAGATCTGCATTTGAATCTTACTCTTCCAATTTCCAGCTTCTTGACAAATGTTAGTTCCCTTTTTATAAAAGAGAAAACTGGCTAATTTTGTTGCACTCTGTGAATTTTAAGATGAGTTGCAAAGAGCACAGAAGGAGTTTAAATCTGTAGTTTTTTAAGACACTAGCTAGTTTCATTCAGCAAGTTAAGGCTTTGCCAGAGCACGATCCATATTTATCTGCATAAAAATTTCTCCCCAGAAATTCTGCTTCAATGATGTGGAGGTGGTCCAAGAATCTGCATGTTTAACAAGCACCCCCAGGTTATTCAGAAGTACATTACATTTTATGAATCACTGCTTTAGATGGAGAATCCCCAATTACTGCATTAGGCTAAGCTTGCTCTATAATATTAATATTATGAACTGATTTTCTGAAAAGTTATTTTACACACATTTGACTAAGAAAAATACATAAAGAAAACATTCTTAAATTATTTCTTCTTAATATCAGGTACATCTGAGTTAGGAAAAAGTAAAAGTTAACTATATTTTTTAAAAATATATTGGTTATTAAAACAAAAAACCTTGCCACAGTGATTGCCACTTGCATTTTAAATCACAACAATGAGATTGGCAATAATCACGGATGAATTTTGAAATGGAAAGTAACCTGAGTTGGCCAATATTTGGGAGAAAAATAAATAAGAAAATAGAGAAAATGAGTCATATTAATCAATGTACTTAAAGATACTTAAATTACACAAGAGATTATTTTCAGCAATAGCTATATTTAGAAAAGTAGAGAAGTATATTGATTGTGTCGTATTGTAAAGGGGTTGGATAGATAGATTCCTTATTATGTAACAGATATTTTTGGTGAGAACACAAAATGATATAACATATTTACCTCTCACAGAGATATTTCTAGATTTAACTACTGTTCCCATTATGATCTTACCAAGAATTATCAGGGAATTAAATTTAAATATAAATTTATTCAATTTTCCCTCCTTACATTGGGAATAGCTACCCTTGATGAAAGAATATTGCCTTTATAGATAAAACTCTACAAATTGACATGCAAATGCCAACAAATTCTGTTAACAATACCCCAGAGAAAATGCCACACTTCCTCAGTTCAGTTGTCTAACTAATGTAATATTTTCTCCTTGACAGTGGCCGAAGTGACATTTTATAGATAAGCATGGTATTTACCCTCCATGATCACATCTTTGAAAACTATAGCAGTTTTTTTTAGATGTGACACTGGTAGTGAACCCTAACTCTGTAAACTCACCTTTCTTTCTTAATCTATTTTGTTCAGAGACTCTAATGATGCATATTTTGTCAATATATTGACATATACATATAGATACATACACATATAGTTTATGTATCTTATGAGCTTTGCCTGAAGGATGTCCTAAAATATGAGGGAAATACTTTAAGCATCAAACAAAGAAAAATTAAAATTTATTCATTTATTTATGTTTAAAGTGTCACCAATTTTATTGTTGTGGGTTGGGTAGGGTGAGCAGTGGCCTAGCTAGTTAAGCAGACAATATCTATTTCATGAAAAATAAAAATAAAATGTTTCATTTGCAACTGACTATTGTTTAAGAGCATTTTTGGAAACATTGCTGTTGTCTGCTAAAATCATTGTAATTATTACATTAATTGTAATAATTATTAACAACTATTTCTTGATAATACAATTTTATTTTTGCTCTTAAATTAAAATGCAAGTGATCAAGAAACTCTAGTCCATAATATAAAGATTTGGATATAAAATATACAGTAATATATGTCCAAGAAAAAAAAATTAAGCTTAAAAATATAAGGGAAAAACAAATTAAGCATTTTTAACTGTAATTTGAAAGAAGAATTAATACGGTAGTATTAATAGTCTAGCTTGATATCTTAGATTTAAGGCATTGTGGCTATTTTTAAATTTTAGAAAGCTAAAATAAAATGGACTCTTCTCCTGATATATCTGTTCAAATATGAACACAGAACTACATGTGTAAAACATAACTTAAAACTATTGTTTTAGGGACAGTAAAACCTGCTTTCACTGTTTCTGCATTGGTAAATAAATTACTTTATTTCTCATTTTCTCCTGCCTTGACTTTGTAGGCATGCCCTCATTACCATATTCAATTAATTAGTGCACAAAGGTAATATTCTAGTGCTCACAACTCATGGAGTTGCATTATTGACTCCAAATAAATAGGGCAGATTTTTAACACAAGGTGAGCATTCAGAGATCAGAGGGAACAAAGCAAAGAACTTTACACCTTTGTGAAAATACTAGTACTAAAAATTCATTACCTGACCAAGAAGACCTCTACAAGGACAAAGAAATAGCCAAAAGGAAAATAAATAAATAAATAAATAAATAAAAGATAGAGCACATTAAAATTAAATGTAAAAAGTAAAGTTTCATTAATTTTTATCTCACCTTGACCTGAGCTGACTGAGTGGGATTAGAACAAAAGTATTTTTTTAGAAACTTGCCTTCTCACATTCTGAGAGAAAAAAACAAGCATTATGTTGGCTCTGTAATTTTTGTATTTATTATATTTGTACACCAGAGGCAAAAAGTATTTCAATCCACGATATTTTCCGTATGTTCAAATGTTTCTTAATTCCTTACTGAGCTAATGCAGAAGGGTTTCACAGAGTGTTTTACATAGCTTTGTTGAAAAAAAAATGCAAATACAAATGTGACTTAAGATTTTTGAATCTTATATTCTGTTCTGCCTTGCCAATAGAGTCATTTTAGCATGTAACTTGGAAATAGGTCCTTCTTAAGGACAAATTTTAAAGCAATGCCTTATGTTTGATCTTTAAATATAGCCAAATTCCATTACCTGCGGCATAGGAGACATAATCCCCTAATAGCCACAGCAGCAGTGTGTGTGATCAGCCACAGCCTCAATTTCAGTCATGCAGATTTTCCCCTTTTTCCTCCAAAGATCAACTCTGCAACACCTTTCCTACACTGCTACTAACTTGAATGAACCTCTTAAGCTTGAGTAAAATAATAGCAATATAGCTTCAGGTAACACACGTACTTCAAAATGTCTCCTCGCTGTATCCCATTACAGACTCTTCTCATGATATGTTCACTCTAAAATGGAAAGCACTGGGAAGATAATGCAAATGACTCTCCTCCTTGTCTCTGCTGGGTTTTGTGTTCTCTCAACTTCCCTTGCCCTTCTTTTTCTGGCTCCAGGTACACTGCTATTACCAGCAGAACTTTTTCTGCTTCCAAGTCCCTTACTTTCCCGCAGGAATGTCCTCAAAAAAATTTTTTTAAGTCATTGAAAACTTGATTTACTGGTAAAATGGTCCAGAAGGAAGCACTTAAGCTTAAGGGATTGATTTTCAAGGAGAAAAATGGGAAAATTATATGCATGTTTTAAGGGGCATCAATACCTGCCTCTCTTCCTTAAAACACTGCCTTCCTTAAAATGCTTGCTACCTTACCCTTCCAAGGTTCAATCTTACTCTTTGTTATGTTCATATTCTTCACATCATTTCTTCTACTTCCTCCTTCTTTGAAATTATATTCCTTAATTTTCCCAGATCATTTTGTCCTTGTTGAATTTTAAAAGTTCTTAAAACTAATATTTTAATTAAGTTTCTGTTAGTTATCAATTTTGAAAGAAAGTTTGCCTTTTCAAATCAAATTACAGTGAATCAACAAGTTATTTCACTTGGCTCACATTTCAGATAACTTTATTTATTAGGGGACAAATTCTTTTACCTGGATCAATTTTAGAGGATGTTCTTGCTCAACACAAAGCAAACCATCTGCCCTAAGGCAACTCTGTTGAATTTTAATTAGTTGCATCAAGCGCAATATACAATATTTCAACATTATTTATGTTTTGACCCACATGTAGAAATTATATCTCATTAAAAACATATGACATTGCTCCAATAGCTAGAATACAAATTCTTTTGTGCATGTAGAAACTGGTTTGGGATTTTCCTAGTTATTCCTAATTATTTAAAGCAAAATTGTAAAAGTGATCTAATGGTTTTTAGATGATTACAACTTATTGCAAGTTTCAACTAATATTCTCACATTTTATTAGATTTAGAACTTCGAAAAAAATTGATTTTCAGGTGATTTTCAATGACAGTGTTTTTCCATTGTAAATAGAATAAGCTTGACTTTTTTATAATCATATTATCTTAACATATTGATAGATTTGCTCATATAGATTTTACTGCAACAGAATTTTATGACAATTAATTCTACGGAACCTAACATGAAAAAATTAAGAATATATAGTAATGCATAATGAAACACATATTCCTCTGAAGAATACTCTGAAAAATTTATGCAATTTTCAAATATTCTTGAAAATATCACCATCATCTCACAATTAGAAGAGACACATATCCAAGATATAATATAACCACTATGGAAATAAAACCATTGATATATAATAATGTAACATCTCTGAGAATTTTGCCTAAATTCACTGTGAATACTTAAAAACAAAACAAAATAAAACAAAAAGTCAAAACAGCATGAGAGACTGTAAAATTGGCATGGTTAAGACACAGATTTAGGTATGATTCATTATTCAATTACAGTAAAAGTACAGTAGTTTTCCAAAATGTTATTCTAAATATGTAACTTTACTTGAAAACAGTTTATGCCGTAGAAAATAAGTTTCCCTATATTCAAATTAGAGTAAAACACAGCAGATCAGGGGTAGAATAATTCTTTAATCACGAATGATTCTTGTCCAGACAATTCAAAACCAATAAAGCTATGAGTTTTAAATAGACATTTAAATGTCAGAAAATGGCAATGCATATTTTAATTATTCAGTACTTAAAAGCTCAAAGGCATATAAGGAGTCTCAGCATGGAAGTATAAGAATGCCACCTTGTGTAGCAGTGATACATATTTCCAAGTACTTTGCGGACACGAGAAGAAATAAGGTGGGGAGGTGGAAACTTTCTCTCATTGCTACTCTCTAATTTAAAATACTTGGAGAAAAGCTTAAGGAAATTTGTTACAATTTTCTTTTTTTTCCCTGAATATCAGCTTGTGAAAGTGACATTGTGTTGTACGCAAGAACAGATCTTGTTTAAGAAATGTTTCACTGTTATGTTCCCTCAGGCTGAGCGATCTCTTTCTCTCTCTCCTTGAATGGCTTGCATAAATTGAGCTTTCTGGCATATGCATCCAACTGAAACAAATTAATAACTGCCTTCAATTGCACAGGAACATTGTTTTTGCACCATTCATTACTACATTAGTCCTTCAGTTATTTAGGACTTCCCTCTCATGTAAGGATTTGAAACAGTGACCAAATGTTTATGCCAGAGCTTCATTTTTTTGACAAAGGCAGTAGAAAACTGTCAACTGTTTCAAAAACTTCAATAGTGTGATTTTGGCTAGAAATCACACTATTGAAGTTTTTGAAACAGTACACACAGAGAATTCAGACAAGCTTATTCTTCAATAATAGGATTATCTGGTTGAGAGTCCTAACAGGCCTTTCTTTTATGACACAAGTACCATCTCATTTTTCACTATGCTCATTCTACTCACAAAGATCATTTTTCAATTACTTCAATCCTATTTCAGTGTCCCTTTCATTAAAAAAAAAAGAAATATGAAGTTCCTGTTCTTTCTGGCAAAGAAAATTTTATATTCCTTCACCTTATCTACAAGTCTAATATGAGATCCTTGAACAAAATTGTTAGTGAAATCACTGGGGAAAGGAAAAAGAAAAAATCTTCAAATCAACATATCATTCATAAAAGAAAACAAAAGCATGTGTCAGTCACCCAGATAGGTTAAACAAAAGTCTCTGTCTGAAAAATTCATCCTTTACTTCTTACATTGATCAAAGTCATAAGTGGTGTTATAACCAGGATCAGCCTTAGAAAAGAACCATGAAAGAGATGAACGTCACCATAGGAGTTCCTTAAGCGTCACTGCCATCTTCTTTCTGGTTCCTGTTACTGTGCCACTTTTTCCCTGTTTCTCTTTCTTGTTCTTTCCTCTCAATGGAAACATATCCCTCAACTTGACTGAAGCCCGTGTGTAGCACTGGCTCTGCTTGGCAGGTATCTTGATTCCTATTCCTGGGTTGTCTTTAATATGATCATAAGTGAGTGTGATCATGAGTTAATTGAAATGAATAAATATTTTTCTAGATGGTAATAGTTATATACCCAAAGTGATTTAAATCTTATGAATTTCAAACAAGGCAAAATAAGGATATATACTATATTAACCTATGCCTCATCTTCTGCCTCTGTTTTTCCTAACTTCTCACAGCTGGATGCAAAAAAAGACCAGGGAACTCTCATTCAGTGTGGAGCAAATTCAGTTGAGGCAGCAAAAGCTTAAGAATTTTTGCCCTTTCCCTCCCATTCATTTAAAGTATTTTTTGGTTTGTAAAAAATCTAGTATACCATATAAATAGTTTCCTTATAAGGAAAATCCAGAAATGTTCACTTACAATGTGATTTCATCAAAGACAAATTTATTTACACTGTTGAATGTTAACTTTAAACATTGTAAAACTCCTGCAAATTGTATCCATACATCTAGATACTTTGTATGCAATGCAAAAGCCATATACAAAATGAACAAAAAGTAGCATTAATAATGAGAGTATAGGGATATTCTTAACCTATTTTACAGCTGCACACACACACAAGCTAAAAAATAAGTGTGCTTTAATATACAAGAAGAATGTAAAATACTGAATAAATACATAGATTCTAAAAGCCTTTATTTTATTCTTTGATTCTGGATGAATGACTTCTTTGCTTGGCATGTGGTTCTTCATTACCTAGCTTAATTAACTGATGACTGCAAAAGTTAATTAACTTAATTTTTTATCTTATCTGATCTATGGATCATTTACTCATAAGGTAAGACTATAGCATAGTATGGAATTTTTCATAGCATATATTTTATTCTTAATTCTCATTAGTGGATATAAAATAGGAAACTGATGTCACTTGTTTTATTATACATAATGCCATGTTATTATACATAAAGCATCACTTTTTATTAAGTATCAGATTTAGAAAATCAACTATTTCACACAAATGACTTGAAATCACTAGTGTCAGTTGTATATTATTTTAGTAATTGTATTATTGTTGTGTTTTTAATAATTTATATGTCGGGAATTATTCAAACTACCATTTATTATAAAAACAGAGATTTAAATGTGATTTACATTTAATTATGAAACAAATTGGTAAAATGATTAACAATATGTGAAATAAAAGTCTCACACAAGGTTATATAGGAGATAAATTTATCAATAAATAATCGTAGCACCAAATTCATTAATGCTAGGAGAATTAATCCCTCCTATAATATTTACATAAGAACAAATGTCAACTACTGACATTTTCAAGAAATTAATTTTGACTATAAATTAATCATATCTGATATGATCTTGGAGTAAAATTTCCCAAAATACAGAAGTCTTGATACAATTCTGAATCCAAACAAAATGGGAGGCAGCCTCATACAAGAGCATGAGCAAGGGTTTTGGACACAGATAGTTTTAAATGTTCGGTCAACTATTTTCTATGAGTATAAAAATTCAAAAAGACATTTAATTTTTTAGCTTATGGTTCCCATCTGTAAAAAGGTCACCATTTTGGTGATGCAATATGTACACAATGGTTAACACTGAGTGTGCATATAGTAGATTTTCTTTTAGCATCAATTTAATATGACATTGCTATTATTGTTTTTTCCTGTATAATATCCAGGCTATCATCAGTTCTCTATGAACAAAATACAATAAATAAGAATCTCATTCAAGGCTTCAGCTTATCCATGATGACAATAACAGAAACAACTCGTCCAAACAGAGGCACACTTGTCAAGCACCTGCCAAGCACTCTGTTAAATATTTTTAGTTGTGTTATGCAATATTGACAAAAATCTCATAATATTTTGATTTTAATTGAAAACTATTTCCAAAAAATATAGTCATGCAGGTGTGAAGTGACAAGCAAAATTCAAATCCACTTTTCTATGATGTCAAGCCTATGTCTGATGAAATATTAAATTTAGTCACATTGTTTTTACTGTATGTTTATGATACAACTTTTTAAAAAGTTAAATAAAATGCATGGTTAAGGTTTTAAATGAAACACTGAAATAATTACATTCTTTCAAATAAAAAAAGGAAGTATAAATTGTGAAGTGAGAAATAAGTTTTGTTCACAGAGACCTGGTGATAGAACTCAAGTTTCCCCCATTAATTTATAAGCTTCATCTTGCTATCTTTAATTTAGGAAGGAATGCTGTCAAAACTGGCCAAGCTGTTCTAACAGACTTGACACCATTTCGACAAACAAAGCACAGCACACCCAGAGGCATTAGGGATCAAGACTTCCCAAAGATCATGTGTACTTTGGCAATCTGTGTATTTTAAATTTTTAAGAACATTAAATCTCATAAAATTGGATATTTTGTGCAGAATTTTACATGTATGCATGCCTTTAATAGAGTTGAATATTTTTATGAAACTGATGTATCCCTAAAATATTTTTGAAAATCAATTTTAGAATATAGAATCATATTTTCCCACCAGTTTCATTGTTTCACTTGACATGTATTTCACTTGATATATATCTAAAATATTTTTGTAAAACCGATTTCTGAATATAGAATCTTATTTCCCCCTGATTTTCTATCACTTGATATGTGTTTCTCTGAGAAACTAGTTAGAAATTCACTTTTAAAAGTATATAAAACTTACATTTAAGGATCTAGGTTTTGAATATATTGTGAATGTCAAAATAATAGTAATGTTCAAAAGAATTTGTAAATAGAAATGTAAATGATGGGCAAGTATTTTGGCTTTTGTATCAATGATAATTTAATATTCTAAGGAAATAGTAACAATTATGAGAAAATTGAAAATAAATGGAATAGTCTCAAATTTGCATGTATTAAAACCTTTTCTTCCACAAGATGTTATAGCAAATAATATACTAAATCTAATTTTAATAAACACTAATTGGGTCCTAGTCACTACTTTAATTACCTCTTTTAATCTCCATAATAGGATTTTAGGTACTGTACTCAATTTTTTAAACAAAAATCCATTTTAAAATAATTGTAGCAAAATTGATAATCAGAAAGGTTAACTAATGTGCCCATGGTTATATTATTGATACATTGTGAAATCACCTCAAACCTGATTTACTCGAATCCAAAACTCATGGCCTTCACCACTTTGCTGCAATGACCCAACATAATTCTCTGAGTGTGCTACATCCTGATTCCTACAAAATTGTAGAAGCTCTTGGCTTTTAGAAATGAAAAGAAATTTCAGAGTTGAGTATGAACAATTAAACTTGTAAGAAAATTTGAAAGAACTGGAAATAGGGATAACATTAATATATTGTTCAACTAAACAAAAATAAACCTTACTTGTACAACATTTTGTCAGGAGAATAATATGAGAATTTAAAAAATATTATTTATGGAGGTCCAGCCTGTTCAAATATACATTTAAAATGTTGTCTTCCAAGGATTCTTTAACATAGGTTCAAAGGATATGTACATTAATCCAAGTATATAAATCTCAGAAGAAGTTTTTCATTGTACTCATATTCAATAATTAGGAAATTCAGATATTATATATATATATATATATATATATATAATCAGTTCTCACCAATAAACTGATGGGACACTTTATTCAATAATAAATAAATACATGGTATCATCCCTGCCTTAAATGGCCTTTTCTTCGAGTTCTGAGTCAGAAGATATGGGATACTTTTAGAAAAATTAAAATAGAAACAGGAACAAAATATTTAAAAAAGTGAAACCTGTCTATGTCTGTCCTAGTAGTTGCTTAAGATGCACTTTTGAGTGGAGAAAAGGTTGATTTACCACATATGTCACGTTCTGTTCATTATCTCTCAGCATTTGGGGTGCCTCCTAAATTAGGTTTATTTTATTATATTTAGAAACATGACACTAAAACATGATGCTGTCATGACATATGATATATCATGACATATGACATATATCATGACATATGATATACGTTTTGCAAAAATTATTAACACTTATAGGAATGCCAGAATGTTATAAGCACAATAACTCTTTCATCAGCACATGTTCATTACTCACTCTTCACATACAAACTATGGACCAGTATTGAGAGATTCAATAAAGAACACAACAATTTACATGCCCTCACCTTATGTTTTGTTTTGATCTGATATGATTTCAAATCCACTTTTTTGTTGCCATTGTTTTACTCTAAGAGTGAAGTTTGTTTTGTTCTAAGGGTGAAGTTGTTTACCTTGAGGAAGCTGTGTCAGGATGCCCTCATCCACATCTGTGGTTGTCAATAAGCACTCAGTAGCTCAGATTTTGATTAGCACTGCTGGGGTTATTGATAAGAATGTGTGGAGGAGCAACTATGGTTAGGGGATGTTTGTTTTAAATACCAATAGGTTTGACCTACAACTTAAGAGTGTTGGGTCTGGGGAAGAAGATTCTTGATCTAAGTGGCTCTCCAGAGACCTTAGGACATTAGCTCCTGCCTGGACAAAGTGACTCTGCAAGGTAGTGGTGAAAATCATACAGCTGCCCAGAGAAGCTCATCTTGCTGGCTAACACCTGTGTCCTCCTTCTCTAGCAACATGCTCTAGCAGCAAGAGACTTTTACCCCAGCAGCTGGACATCAGCTTCTCAGTGGCTGAGCCAAATCTCCAGACAACCAACTCATAGAAAGATTCGTCTCAACTAAATTTGTACTTTATTCTTTTCATCTCCTTGCCTGGAATAATGGTGTAATTAATCTATTATTGGTTTGGAGTATGTTATTTCTTTATTGGTTTATAAGAGATATTATCCTGTATGCTATTGGCTTGTGAAATTATTATAATTCTCACAGTGAACCTGTGTTAAATAAATTAATTGAAAAAGACAATCTCAGTCTCTGAGCATAATTTGACACTTCTGGAAACAAAACACCTTACATGTATTTTACAAAGTTTTAATTTTATAAAGTTTTTATAAATCTTTATAAAGTTTAAATTTTAATATAATTTCAGATAATAAATTTGCTCTTTTTTTGTATTATTAACATTTTATGGAGTAAATGGGATATAAGCTAAACTGTGAAGTAGAGACATGATTTGAATATTTAGAAGACTTATAAAGCATCCTGGTTACAAGGAAAGTTGTGGAAAGATAAAAGAAGGCCATGGTATTATTGGGAGTGAAGACTTGGTAAAAAAAAAAAAAAAAAAAAGGCCTCAATTTATTTTCTAACATATAAAGCCTGATTCTTCAGCTTACCTAACTTGTAGCATTGAGAATATTTAGTTAATTTAAGCAAATATTACTAGGATATTACTTTGAAATAGTAGGTATTAATCAAAAGCTTGTCTTCTTTCTCCCATAGAATAGTACTCAGATTGCTAAAGGCATCTGGAATACTAGTCAAAAACTCCCTCTAAAAACAATATTGAAACTGTGTATGTTATTGACGTTTGATAATTAAGACAGTAAGACTGATAGACACATGCCAAATGTATTGAAGCAGAAAGTTTGGTGTTCTGAATATAGATCCTGGGATGCGAATAGAATATACAGGGAGAGATCTCTAGCATAACTTGTAAAAAGAGAATTATAAAACAATTCATACAGCAAGAATTAACAATAAAGAAATATTTGTGTTATATTGTGAAATCAATCTATAGTTACGGATTTATATATTTATTGTGATATATATATAACCTGTATTAAAGATTCTGAAAAAAACTTTATTTAAATACTTTTTTTAACTAATGTTTAAAATTATTTTCATATTTTACGGGATAATTATTTAAGGGCTTCAGACTAGGGGCACAATACATGCATGGTTAAACTAAATCTAGGCAGTTTTCTTTTCCCATCAAATTCAAGGCAACTTCTTCAAGGATGGCTTTCCAACTTAAAAATGTAAATGAAAGCTGGAGAAGAAAATTTATTAAGAAATATAATCTAACCCTCCCAGACTTCAGGCAGTACTACAAAGCTACAGTAATCAAAAGACTGTGGTATTGGCACAAAAACAGACATATGGATCAATGGAACAGAAGAGAGAGACCAGAAATAAACCATACACCTATGGTCAATTAATCTTCGAAAAAGGAGGCAAGAATATACAATGGGGAAAGGACAGTATCTTCAGCAAGTGATGTTGGGAAAGTTAGACTGTCTCATGCAAATCAATGAAGTTAGAACACACCCTCACACCATACACAAAAATAAACTAAAAATGGCTTAAAGACTTAAATAGAAAACATGACACCATAAAACTACTATAAGAGAACATAGGCAAAACATTCTCTGACATTAATCATACCAGTGTTTTCTTAGGTCAGTCTCCCAAGGCAATAGAAGTGAAAGAAAAAATAAATAAATGGACCTAATCAAACTAACAGACATAGAGAACAGATTTGTGATTGCCAAGGGGAAAAAATGGTGGGAGAGAGAAGGATTGGGAGTTTGGGATTAGCAGATGCAAACTATTATGTATAGTTTATATATATAATATAATATATATATAGTTTATATAATATAATATATAACATATTATATCATAATATAATATAGTTTATATATGTTATGTATAGTTTATAATATATATATATGGATAAAAATAAGGTTCTATTGTATAACACAATGAAGTATATTCAATATCCTGTGATAAACCATATGGAAAAGAATATGAAAAAGTATATATATGTGTGTGTGTGTGTGTGTGTGTGTGTGTGTGTATAACTGAACCACTTTGCTGTACAGCAGAAATTAACACAGCATTGTAATTCAACTACATTTCAATAAAATTTTTTTAAAAGAAATATAATCTAAGAAGGCAAAAATTATTTGAAGAAATACAGCAGCGGCCATCATTATTAAGGCATAACTACTGACTTACTTTCACAATTAGTGTGGTTTGCAGTTATCTGCCATCATTCATCTGGCTGGTCCCCCTCATGTGTCTGCTTGTAAAACTGTACAAATGTTATGATTTCACGCAGTGCTGCTATAGCAAAGAAGAAAGCATAGAGAGTTAGATATGAGGATGGAACACTGTATTTGGAATCAAAAATACTGAATTGGGTATTTGTTACCTATGTGAATATTGACAAGCCACTTAAATTCTTTTAAAATGATTTTCTAATTTTAGATTTAAATGCAATACCTCATAGTATTATTCACTAATGTCAAGTAAAACAATAGGACAATTTAAAATGTAAAATTTACTAAAAATATTATATTATCAATTCTGTTTTAAGTAAGGTTCCTTAACAAAGAAAATTGATATTCTTATAAATCAAATTACTACATAATGCATGATGTTTAACCTGAACACCTAAGTATATATACGTCAGGTACTGTGAACATAATCAATTCCTTCATTTTAAACATTTCAGAGTTCAAATTTATTTCTCAATAAATATGAAGTACCTGTAGGATGAACACTAAATTTTATGCTGGTCTCAAAATTCTAGAAGAGTTATGCACATCATTTATGTTAAATAAGCATAGAGAAAAAAATGTGAAAGAAAAATTATCTTCAAAATATAATTGCAAATATCTAATGGTAAATTTATATTAATTTTATATTAAAAAGGCATATTGCTGCCTAGAATATTTTTGTCAATATTCATGATATATACATCAAATTCAAATTAATCATTCAAAAGTTTAAATTATTTGTATCGCATCTTTCCAATGAAATATTATTTAAGGCTAGTCTATTACATGGATGTTGATTCTCTGTAACTTGGTTTCATAGGTTTATGTGAGTACTACCTTATTTTTACTTTTATTTTTTTTTATTATTATATTTCCTGAAAAGAATTCTTAAATCTGTTTGTGGGATTATTTCTAACAAGAGCAATTCTCAGCAAATAGTAAACCTAATCAGAAAATAAACTCTTGCTATAGTTTCCTAAGCTATATTGAAATACTCTGGCTTACTACTTGGCTATATAATCCTCTTTCACCTGCATATCAAGGATATACTTCTCACAGAAGTATGAGGATTAATAAAAAAGTCATTAATAGAATCTTCTATATGCTTCCTTGTTCCAAAAGACTTCATAAGAGATATATTTTAGTACTTAGAAACTTTCTAAAAGGCATATAGGTAACAACAATCTTAAAGATAAGAAAATTAATTCAAAGGGATTAAAACTTTACCAATATGATGTCAAATATTTGCTTGAAACATGAGAAGTCAAAATGTTCAGTTGGTTGTTATGTTGGGTCATCAGTAACAGGTAGGGAACAAGAAAGTCTTTGATAAATCATAATTGAGAAAAGAACTCTTCTTGGTGAAGTCTATTTTAAATGTTTACATCACAGAATGACAACATATCACAGAAGCATAAAACATTAGAAATTGCAAGGCCTTCAGAGATCACTGATTCATAGTGTAAATTTAAAAGGCCACTAGGGAAATGCAGTGTCTACTTTGGACATAAAGGATTGTGATTTTAATATCTCCATACCTACTGAACTTAGTAACGTTCATTACAATCAAGTAAATTTTTCACTCAGCATTTTTTCTTTCACACCTATTAAATGTTTTGATTTAGTATGACAAATTTTTCTTCTCAGAAATTATAATAATTCATTTATTCTCAGACACAGGCTATTGATTTCAGTGAAGACATTTTATAGTATCTTTCTTCAGGGTTTACCTTCCTAATGTAAGGTCCTGAGCTAAATCTTTCAGCATCTTCTGGTCTACTTTATTGGATTAACACAGAATCATAGAGTTTTAGGACAAGAAGGAAAAATGTAGATTATCTTCTCCCACCACCTTCTATCTTCTCTATTTAATTGCAGAATTGTTTTATAAACTACTTTTGGGTATCTTCTAAGTAGAAAATTCCCCATTTACACAACTGTAATAGAGAACTATTTTTGATGTTGAGTGAAAATTTGTTTCTACATTCCATTTGTCATTTCTACTTCCTATCCTCAGTAAAGGAAAACAAATTAATAATTTTACTTGACATTTCTCAATATCTGAGTATTCCTGTGTTGGCTTTCCTTCCCCAAATCTTACCTTTAGTTTATTTTTATTAATAAGGCATGCTTTTGAGTTGCATTACCACCCTTGTTACTGTGTGAATGCATTTGAATTTTCTACATTCTTCTTAAAATTTCCTACCAAAAATGTGACATAATTCTTCAAATAAGGTTAATGGCATTCTCAGAAGGCAGGCCTATCAGCTTTCTCATTCAGGATATATATGTCAAGGTAGATAAAAATAGCTTATTTCATGGTTATATTTCACTTTTAAATCACACAAAATTTATGATGAATTGAAAGTTTGATGCACACTTTCCAAATAACTACTATAAATGAAGAACAGCTTCCCTCCTCCTCAAGTAGGAAAAATTGTATTTATCTTCATGAAATTTAATCTTGTTATATTTTGACCATTGTTTCTAATTAGTTATGATCTTTTGGTTATTGGTACTGATATTAATGCATTTCTCCATTCTTATTTAACATAATTCAAAAATGCCAATGGCTTTGTCCACAGAACTAAAAAAAAAATTCTAAAATTTGTATGGAAACACATAAGACCTCAAATAGCCAAAACAATCTGAAAAAGAAGAACGAACCTGGATGTATCATCCTCCCTGATTTCAAACTATACTACAAAGCTACAGTAATCAAAACAATATGGTATTGGCACCAAAACAGACACATAGATTAATAGAGCAGAACAGACAGCCCAATTAATGTTATGGCCAATTAATCTATGACAAAGGAGGCAAAAATATACAATGGGGAAAAGACAGCCTCTTCAATAAATGGTGCTTGGAAAAATAAACAGCTACATGAAAAGGAATCAACTCAGCTCTCACACTATAAACAAAAATATATTCAAAATGGATTAAAGACATAAATGTAAGACCTGAAACTATAAAACTTCTAGAAGAAAACATGGGCAGTAAGCTCTTTGGTGTTGGTCTTAGTAATATTTTTTTGGATATGTCTCTTCAGTCAGGAGAAACAAAATAAACAAATGGGACTACATCAAACTAAAAAGCTTTTGCACAGTGAAGGGAATTATCAATAAAACAAAAAGATCACCTACTGAATGGAAGAATATATTTGCAAATATCTCTGATAAGGGGTTAATATCCAAAACACGCAAAGAACTCATACAATTCATCATCAGAAAAACAATCAACACAATTAAAAAAATGGGCAGAGAATCTGAATAGACATTTTTCCGAGGAAGACATATAAATGGTCAACAGGCACAGACAAAGATGCTCATCATCACTCTTCATCAGGGAAATGCAAATCAATACTATACTTGTCAGAATGGCTATTATCAAAAAGACAACATATAAGAAACATTGAGAAAAGGGAACCCTCATGCACTGTTGGTGTGAATGTAAAGTGGTGTGGCCACAATGGAAAAAAAGGTACGGAGATTTCTCAAAAAATTAAAAATAGAACTACCATATGACCCAGCATTTCCACACCTGGATATTTATCCAAAGAAAATGAAAACACTAATTAGAAGAGATATATGCACCTCTCTGTTCATTGCAGTATTATTTACAATACCCAAGATATGGAAGTAACCTAAGGGTCCATCAACAGATGAATGGATAAAGAACATGTCATACACACACACACACACACACACACACACACACACGCACACACATGCACAATGGAATATTAACCATAAAAAGAATAAAATCCTGCCATTTATAACAACAAGAATGGATCTATAGGGAATTATGATATGTGAAATAAGTCAGAGAAACACAAACATTGCATGACTTCACTTACATGTGGAATCTAAAAAACAAAACAAATGAACAAACATAACAAAACAGAAACAGACTTATAGATGCGAAGAAAAAATAGGTAGCTGCCAGAAGGGTTAGGGGTGGAGGAAAAAAAAATAGGTGAGGAGATTAAGAGATACAAACTTGAAGTTTCAAAATAAATGAGTCATGGGTGTGAAATGTACACAGTAGGTAATAGAGTCAATAACTATGTAAAAAATCATGAGTGTGCTTTGTATTTCTTTAATGAGTTGTTGGTAAAATGTGGACTAGGAGAGGGGAGAGGGCACAGATTTTACCAAGTTATTAAACATTTTCCTCCTAATGGAATGGGTAAAAACTCTATACCAGGCTTCCCTGGTGGTGCAGTGTTTGAGAGTCTGCCTGCCAATGCAGGGGACATGGGTTAGTGCCCCAGTCTGGGAAGATCCCACATGCCGCAGAGCGGCTGGGCCCGTGAGCCATGGCCACTGAGCCTGTCCGTCCGGAGCCTGTGCTACACAATGGAAGAGGCCACAACAGTGAGAAGCCCGCATACAAGAAAATAAATAAATAAATAAACAAACAAACAAAAAAAACCCTCTATACCAACATATCTGTCTCATCCAGAAGGAGAGTGGCTAGATTCACTTTTCTTTTTTCTTCCTAAAGTCAGTCCCATGATTTTTCAATCCACTAGAACTTGGATTCTACTCATTGTTCAGTGTTTTATTGCAGCCTGTCCTTTACTATGAGGCACTGGAGCACTCATGTGTCTCTAGGAGTCCATGATTGTTTTATATTTGCTCTTTTCTCTATTACACACATTAGTCATCAATTCATGGTTTTGATTCTCTCTGGCTATGTCATACTGATTCAAAGAACTTGAAATACTGCTACATGCTTATAATTATTGTAAATTTTTAATATTTCATATTTCTTTTTCCTCCCTATCTTTTTTTAAAATTTTTATTGGAGTATAATTGATTTACAGTGTTGTGTTATTTTCAGGTGCCTAGCAACATAGAAGCACCTCAATACATAAGGCAAATGCTAACAGCTATAACAGGGGAAAGCAACAGCAGCACAATAATAGTGGGGGACTTTAACACCCCACTTACACCAATGGATAGATCATCCAGACAGAAAATTAAGAAAGAAACACAAGCCTTACATGACACATTAGACCAGATATACTTAATTGATACTTATAAGACATTCCATCCAAAAGCAGCAGAATACACTTTCTTCTCAAGTGCACGTGGAACATTCTCCAGGACAGAGCACATCTTTGGTCACAAATCAAGCTTCGGTAAATTTAAGAAAATTGAAATCATGTCGAGCATCGCTTCCAACCACAACTCTATGAGATTAGAAATCAATTACGGAGAAAAAAAAAATTTTAAAAACACAAACACATGGAGGCTAAACAATAGGCTACTAAATAACCAATGGATCACTGAATAAATCAAAGAGGAAATAAAAAAATACATAAAAACAAATGACAATGAAAACACAATGACCCAAAACCTATGGGATTCAGCAAAAAGAGTTCTAAGAGGGAAGTTTATAGCAATACAATCTTACCTCAAGAAACAGGAAAACTCTCAAATAAACAACTTAAACTTACACTGAAAGCAACTAGAGAAAGAAGAACAAATAAAACCCGAAGTTAGTAGAAGGAAAGAAATCATAAAGATCAGGGCATTAATAAATGAAATAGAGATGAAGAAAACAATATGAAAGATCAATAAAACTAAAAGCTGCTTCTTTGAGAAGATACACAAAATTGATAAACCTTTAGCCAGATCATCAAGAAAAAAAGGGAGAGGACTCAAATCAATAAAATTTCCTTTCTTTCTGATCTTTAATCTATTAAAACTTTTTATAACTGTATACTTTATTAATATATACCTGTGGTACCTTTTTCATTTTTTTTCATTCTGTTTTGCGACAATTTATACTCTCTGGTAAAACATATTTCAGAGCTTTTTCATATTCTGTGTGAGCATAGAGAACACTTTAATTATAGGAATTCATAACATCTCATTTCTCTTTAGAAGCCATACATTACAAACATATTTTAGTCCAAAGTGACCCCTACAGCTCTTAGGTAGAGTACAAAAATGAAACCAATAGCTCTTTTTTTGTACTTCCCTTGGTAATTTCATTTTAATAAATGCCACAGAAACCACCCTAGGTTTAGGTTGCCTTGGTTCTAGAGAGATGTGACTTGAGCACCTATTTTCTGCTCTTAAGAAGTATATTTAATGTAGGGTGTGACACAATCATTTCATTATTAGCAAATTATCACTTATAAAATTTACCCAAGCCTCCAATAGCAAACAGCAAATGTGCAGAAAAATTTCTCAAGTATTTGAAAGAATTATCCCTCTCTTCCAATTTCTTGCCAGGGAGAATCTTGGAAACCTGCCTCCTTAAGAGCACAGAATATTTATATTGTTGACATACTGCTATAATGGATCTTCACCATGATAACTAATAAAATGTGTGATTACCATGTGCCAGGTACTGTGCTAAGATTTTACATCAATAATCTCAACTAAAGTCCAAATTAGCTGATGATTTGATTTCTATTTGTGTACACATCTTACAGCTCAAATTTAGAGGTGTCAGCTAGTTATCCAATGGAAACAAACTATCAAGTTATAGAGCTGGATTTTGGATTTAGGATTTCTCTTGCCGGTTCTCTAGTTTTTGTTTACTCATTTCTGAGTGGAGTACTTTTAGGAAGTTCACAATTTTTCTGGGAATTGGGTATATGTATTCATCTTTCTTATCTTCTAGTCTTTGTGACTAAGAGTAATTTTATTCTTATGATTTTAGTGTTTCATTTAGTATTGTTCTATTTTAAATATTAAGGGCTTTAGGGAAAGTGCTTTTATCTTTATGAAAGCAATAGGTAAGTGTTTAAATAGATTTTAGGGTGGGGGAAGTGGTTGTCGACTGAACTTATCCCATGGTTTTTATTCAGTGTTTTTCAGAATTAATTACTTACAAAGCATATAGGCATACTTTGGTTTTGCAGAGCATCCTAAGAAAGATTAAACCATGTTTCATGTTAGCTAGGTAGTTTAATGACTTAAGAACATCAACATCCAGTTAGAAAGCAGAATCCTGTGTTCTTTACTCTCTACTCTGTCAATGTTAAGAGCAGCATGATCCATGGATGCTGCATAATGTCTCCTTAAAGAGGTAGGAGAGAGGAATGTTGGAAAGTAAATGTGTTCAGTAAATTATGTATTAATCACAATTTCTTGTTTTGCATTTTAATCAGAATCTTTACTATGTTAACAGTGGACATGGATGAGATGAAAAACACATGATGTTTCCATAATATATTTGACCACATTCTACTGAATACACTAGGGACATGCTATTTTAGAGAAAAGGGTAGAATCATTCCTTCTTCTGTTCTAAAAATAAATGTGTTATAAGTCATGTTCCAAAGAAAGCAGGAAATTTTTTGAATTTGAAATGAACAAATACATCCTAGATCTAAAAATAAACTTAAAAAGTGAGAGTGAAAGTCGAAGACAGTATAGCCATGATGGTCTGATTCCTGGATTAGATTGTGATACTTAATGGTATAGAGAAATATATAATTTCTGTGTATTGAGAGAGAAGACAGCTGACTCAATCATATCAACCAAACTGATAAGTTATTTGAGAAAATGTCTGTGTATTATAAGCCTTCTACATTGATTAAACTTAGTCAGATAGAAGAAATAAGTGCACTGGTGATAAGCAAAGAGACATTTAAAATAAATATAGATCTAAGATCTAATTAAAAGCACATGTGATTGTTGCTGACAAATTTCCCTGTCTGTTAATTTTGTCAAAGGTTAACCTCATTTGTCAAGCAAAACTTATATAATACTAACGGTATATTGGTGAGTAAAAACTAATGTGATTTAAGAGAGTGTCATTTAAAAATAATAATAGTCCCCTTCAATGCTAATACCCTGAACTCTCAAATTTCACAATGTGCTCACTTAAAAGCAACACTAGTGAATTTTTAACATGTTATGTTTTGTAATATTTAATATTCTGTGACTATATACTTCTTCTTTGTCCATGAATTGTTTCCTGAATATCATTTTGTAGCTTAACTAGAATACTTTTAATAATCTAAATCACAGTTCAAATTTTCCTTCAAAAATATATGCTAGATTTCAATGTTTGAACATAATTAGTGTGTCTCAAATTTAGCTCAGTTTTATTTGACAATGTTTTTATTAGACAGAAAATATTTTTTTTCTGTTAGAACTTAAATAACCAATAAAATCTAAAAGAAAAAACGTACAGTGACCCAAATAGGTATAGTTTACTAGTCAGCAGAGCTAGAAAGGTACAAAAATAAAAAGAAGTTTTGTAATTAAAATTTCCCATTATCTATAAAGGTATGCAGATTGAACATAATTAACCATGAAGTTAAAATGTTGAAGAGTGGTAAAAGAAGAATGCATATCTATCAGTTTTCTGGTATCTACCCTGATCCAGACTGAGCCTGCATGCAAGGCAAACATAGAAATTCCATTCCAAATTGTCAAAGTAACTGTTTGGCAAACAGTTTCGATTAGTGTAAAATGATCCAATTAATGTACCCCGCAAAGGACTAAGAACAAATACCAATATCAAACATGGCTGCAGAAAGAAATCTTTGAAGTGGCTGTTTTGAACAGACTATTAACAACACGAAATTTAGCTGAAATGCAGCCAACCAGATGCTAGTGCTTGAATACAGCAAATAAAAAAGATTGCTTTACTATTAGAAAGGTAGCATAAATTTTTGCTCTACATCACTTAGTACAGCCAAGAGACTCAGAGAAGAAGATTCTGATTTTACTTGAGTCCTTTTAGTTATTCTTATTTTCTATGTTTGATTTTATTTGCTGGTACTCAGGGTGAATTTTGGGAGATGAAAAATTTCATCTCCAATGTTCATATAATTTAGGGCCATGAACTTACTGAAAATAAAAAGGAAATAAGAATGCAGTAACAAATGTACAGCTCTAGAAATTGCTTCTGTGGGAATAAGAATTAAAGCTGTTTCTCTTCCTCTATTCAAGTAACTCTTTTTAGATATCTGCAGTAAAGACTTCACTTTGCAATCACTGGAAACATCTAGTTTAGAAATGAATCCTTGAGAACAGGGAAGTTTAGAACAATAACGTAATGATGGATATATGACATTATACATTTGCCAAAACTCAGAATATAAACTGCAAAGACTGAACATTAATAAACCAGGAACCTTAGTTAATAATTATGTATCAGTATTGGCTTATCAATTGTAACAAATATGTCCATTGACTTAAAAAGATGCTAATAATACGGGGGAAATAGAGGGTGGTATACTGGAACTCTACTTTCTGCAAACCTAAAACTGCTCAAAAAAATAAAGCTTATTCATTTAAAAAATTAATCCTTGTTAGTTGATATGCACTTTGGTCTACACGATATAGGCAGATTCAATATATACTCTGGATTATGTGGCTTCATTGACTGTTGTACAGTTTAGAACTTCATGAATGTGGGCAATTCAGATCAAAAACACTCCAGGATTTTTCTCAGAAGTACTATATTTTGTTAGGTATTTCTACACTTATTTTCTTTATATTAAATTTCTAGATATAAGTTTTCAAGGCACAGTTGAAAATCTTATACATTTATAAGATACAGATTAACACTTGCTGTGAGCTAAACTGTGTCCCCCCAAAATTTACACGTTGAATCCCTGACCCTCAATGAGATGGGACTTTTGGGATGTAATCAAGTTTAGAGGTTTAGAGGAGATCATGAAAGTGGAACTCTCATGATGAGAAGAGATCCTAGATTGTTTTCTTTCTCTCTGCAACATGGGAACATAGCAAGAAGGCCTTGTGCCAATCAAGAGGAGATATCTCACCACAAACTGACCATATTGGAAACCTGATCACAGACTTTCAGTCTCCAGAATTGTGAGGAAACCAACTGCTGTATTTTAAGTCACCCAACCTATAGTATTTTTTTTTTTTTTTTTTTTTTGCGGTACGCGGGCCTCTCACTGTTGTGGCCTCTCCCGTTGCGGAGCACAGGCTCCGGACGCGCAGGCTCAGCGGCCATGGCTTATGGGCCCAGCCGCTCCGCGGCATGTGGGATCCTCCCGGACCGGGGCACGAACCAGCAACCCCTGCATCAACAGGCGGACTCTCAACCACTGCGCCAACAGGGAAGCCCCTATAGTATTTTTTTAATGGTAGTCCAATCAGACTAAGACAACCGTTCATGGAGTTTAGGGTATAAAGAAGAGGAAGTAGTGGAAAGAGCACTGAGTAAGGATTTGACATATTTCTTGCACACAGACTCACCCTTTGAAATAAACCAACTCTGGAACATAGTCATTTATAACATCTTTTTAAACCTGAGTATTTCCATGTTCAAAATGAAAGGGTTATATTATCTGACCTATCACTAGTCTTAGCCATTCAAGTAAGGGTTGCCAGATAAAACATAAGACACTCAGTTAAATTTGAACTTCAGATAAATAATTAATGAGATTTAGTATTAACATCACCCATGTCCTATGTGGGACATGCTTATATTAAACATTATTTGCTGTTATTCTGAATATCTAATCTAAGTGATTTTTGTTATTGTTGCTATTGTTCTCAGTTATTTTTTTTCTTGCAACCCTAATTCAAGTACAATAGTAGTAGATTAGTGGCTCTACAAATTTAGCATGTATAAGAATGACCTGGAGGGCTTGATAAAACACAGATTGCTGAGACCCACCCTTAGAGTATCTGATTCACTAAATTTGGGGAGAAACTCAAGAATTTGGATTTCTATTAAGTTTCCAAGTAGTGTTGATCCTGAGAGAATCTAGATGACATTGGACTCATAAACCTTAATATTTCTTCAAACTTTTAAGAAGTTCCTCTATTAATTCATATTTTTTCACATGTGCATAATAGTTTATTATAATCATTAAATTACCATTTAAGAAAATTTCAATTTTTTAATCTTTAAATTTTTTCCTCAAAATATTTTAAAAAGAAACAACATTTTCAAATATTCTCAAAGTAATTATAATGACCTTGGCTTCAAAAGAGTACCATTAATATTCTGTACACATTCTTGCTAATATTTTCTCCATTAGTCCCCATGGAATATTAAACATGCTTTATAAATAAATGCAGTGTCATCTGTAACCTTGACACAATCTTTCTCCTTTCTTTTGAGTCCAAACTTTCTAATGAACTTTAGAGTTATATATCCTCTGCAGTTCAAATAACTGCTGAAGAAATAAACATCTTTGGTGATAAAATAGCTGTAAGCTATTCTGACTTTTCAGTAGATTTGTATGTGGGAAATACAGTATGTCTATTGAAAAGTTTCTGTATTCCTTCCTGTTTCTCATCAAGTGTATAATTCAGGTCTTATCCTAACCCTTTACTTCACAGTCTTCTCTAGGATATTCTTCTTGTTATGGACAAGCCCATGAGAAATGCATCTTGTGTGCTGTGGCTGTCAATTTCTAACTCATGATCTTTTGTCTCTGTAGAAACATGTGAGACACAGGGAGAAGCTCTAACTTTCTTTATCCAGAAGAACACACTAATATTTTTATGTTTCTTTTCAGCTATAATTAGTATCTCTTATTCAGAACTCCCCATGCCCAATGAGGATCACAGATATAGGACATAATCAAATACTTCAATGTTAGGAACTACTTTCTCAAAATTATGCAACATCTGTGTTAATAGACTTACTTTGCTCCTCCATTCAATATATATACATGATACCTAAATTTTCCTCTGTGAATCTTCAGGTTTTGCTTGCTAATTTTTACCTTTTGGAATTTCAGTTCTCCTGACCTCCTCTTCCTGCAGTCCCCAAAATACGTGTCTGTGCTCTCCCATGCTAACTTCCCCTCTTGTTATTCTTGAGCTACAACATCTGAAGATCCTTTCCAACCATAACTATAATTAGTTCCCCTAACTTCCATACTTTGTCTGTTTCCATCTTTTTTCAAATTTCCAGTAAAGCAGAGATCATATTAAAGTAGAAATCAATATATTTCTTATCATTGTCCTGTGGTTCACAATACGAGAAGCATTCACTTCCATTACTAAATTAAATAGTTCTTCTCAGAAATTTTACATCTACCAATCCCTAAATACAGCCATGGGTGTCCAGTATGGACTACTCATATTTGATTGTTTAAACTCTATCTGATTCTTTCAAGAATATTCATTCAAAACATTATTTTGGCATATAAATACACACATATATATACACACACATACTATATATGTGCATATACATATTTACATATTGCTTTATATAACAGTCTTTAGAAGATACAAGATATGATTAAAATATACAAAACTCGATAATCCCATATGAATGTTGTTATACCATAGGTAAATACTTGACAATGGAGAAAGAAAAATACTTATGTATAATTTCTTTGAAATTCTAGTGGTTAATAAGTTACACTATGTGGGAGCTCCACTTCAAAAGGGTTGACTTCAAATAAAATAAACTGTATAATGTAGTAATGCATCACATATAATTTTTCTTCTAAAATAGTTTTTATTTCTGTGGGAGAAAGTCACTGAGTTTAAGCACAGAGCAAAGAGTAGCACTGGTACAATCATCCCAGGATGTCAGTAAAGAAAAATAATAATAAAAGTACTTCTATCAGAATAAAGTTAGCTTTTAGAAACAAAGGGGAAATGGCAGGAGAGAAAAAATTCTGAGAAATTACTTACCACATGAATTGGAAAACGGACATCAAGAGCTCAGCTTCTTCTTATGAATAACCAGACTATGGGGAAAAAAAGACAAAAATCCATCAGTAAGAGTACTAGGAAATTCATTTTGTTTGTAGTCATTAACTGAATTGTTTAATAGCAATGAGTTTCATTATTATCAAAGTTATGATATTTGTCAAAAAATGAATATATACTATGTGCATTATGTTGGTGCGCTCAAAAGAAAAGCAATCCAGAGGCAATGTTCACAATATACTTGAAAAAAAATACAGAAACATAAAGATGTCAACAGTTTCATAAATATCAGAAATTATAAAATTTTAAATTATAAAACATTGTATAATTACTCACATATATTGAGTTCTGAGCATAAACCAGGTACCAGAATAATTGATTTACAAACACTGCCTCATTTGATCCTCAGTGAGACCCTATGAGGAATGTCAAGTCTTAGCTTCACTTTCTAGATTACAAAAAATATTTAGAAAGGCTAATTAACTTGTTGGGAAAGAGGCACATATAATCTCAGAGTTTAGCTCTTGCCCCCTTAACTTCTATGCTAAACAGCCTAAATAGCAAGAGGTGAACCACTGCTTCTGAATATCGTAAGACAAACTTTGTTAATGCATCCCTGGAAAATTCCTCCAATCTTCTGCTTAAATTAAGATGTGCATAGACATAAAATTTTCTTCTGACCAGTTTTCCTTTTCCTTTTTATGCTATTTAATCACTATTTATTGGAACACAGAAGCATTTCTAAAGATATGTCAAGAAAACAAAATCCAACACCCACCACCAGTAGCAAACCACAGTGAATCTAACAGCAGACTTTACCACTTAGTTTTAAAGGTCATTTGTGTGTTTGCAAAATACAAGTTTAAAAGGTTAGATTCCATGAGGCTTTAAATAGTGAATCAGAGTTTTGTTTGCATTAGCTTTATTCAGTGTCGTTTCCAATCTTCCATCTCACTATAAAACTATTCAGGAAATGTCTGCTTAGCTTTCTTTCAGAAGAAAACCCAAGGCAAATTACTAGAGAAATATTTAAAAATTCATTCACACTCTAAAGAAGAAAATAGGTTATCTGTGTACAGCCTAAGTCCATTTGTGGAAGTTTATGATAATCAATATTGCTGTACAAAACTGTTATCTAGAATATTCAAAAGTTATTAGCTCACATTATTGTTCTTAGTCTAAAATGTTATGAAATCCAAGATATTTTGCTTAGAGTTTTTTTCAAATTGATAGAACTGATTTTTCTCTTTTCCTATAAAATATTTTTTGTTGCTGAATTTATCACCACACAAGTTGATTGACTTCAAATTACTTTTCCTTTTGTTTTGAATTGAATATTGTGCTATAATTAAGGCAAACTTTTATTTAATTTCTGTGATAGATCTGTGTGGTTTCAGAAGGCCAAAAATATATTAGTTGTGATGTTGACAAGGCCAATTTCATCTCAGGTGTCAAAAATGAAATATATGGTCATTGCTTCAACACAATTAAAAATGGGGTGAGATTCCTTAAAGGAAACAACTGGAAATATTCTTAGGAACCCAAATAATTCAGTTAAGAGAAACATAGGAGACAGGCAAGAACTGTCCCAGACCTCTGGGACAACATTAAATGCACCAACATTCGAATTATAGGGGTTCCAGAAGAAGAAGAGAAAAAGAAAGGGACTGAGAAAATATTTGAAGAGATTATAGTTGAAAACTTCCCTTATATGGGAAAGGAAGTAATTAATCAAGTCCAGGAAGCACAGAGAGTCCCATACAGGATAAATCCAAGGAGAAATATGCCAAGACACATATTAATCAAACTGTCAAAAATTAAGTAAAAAGAAAATATATTAAAAGCAGCAAGGGAAAAACAGCAAGTAACACACAAGAGAATCCCCATAAGGTTAACAGCTGATCTCTCAGCAGAAACCCGACAAACCAGAAGGGAGTGGCAGGACATACTGAAAGTGATGAAGGAGAAAAACCTGCAGCCAAGACTACTCTACCCAGCAAGGATCTCATTCAGATTTGATGGAGAAATTAAAAGCTTTACAGACAAGCAAAAGCTGAGACAGTTCAGCACCACCAAACCAGCTTTACAACAAATACTAAAGGAACTTCTCTAGACAAGAAACACAAGAGAAGGAAAAGACCTATAATAACGAACCCAGAACAATTTAGAAAATGGGAATAGGAACATACATATCGATAATTACATTAAATGTAAATGGACTAAATGCTCCCACGAAAAGACAAAGATTGGCTGAATGGATACAAAAACGAGACCCTTATATACGCTGTCTACAAGACCCACTTCAGACCTAGAGACACATACAGACTGAAAGTAAGGGGATGGAAAAAGATATTCCATGAAAATGGAAACCAAAAGAAATCTTGAGTAGCAATTCTCATATCAGACAAAATAGACTTTAAAATAAGGACTATTAAAAGAGACAAAGAAGGACACTACATAATGATCAAGGGATCGATCCAAGAAGAAGATATAACAATTGTAAATATTTATGCACCCAACATAGGAGCACCTCAATACATAAGGCAAATACTATCAGCCATAAAATGGGAAATCGACAGTAACACATTCATAGTAGGGGACTTTAACACCCAACTTTCACCCATGGACAGATCATCCAAAATGAAAATAAATAAGGAAACACAAGCTTTAAGTGATACATTAAACAAGATGGACTTAATTGATATTTATAGGACATTCCATCCAAAAACAACAGAATACACATTTTTCTCAAGTGCTCATGGAACATTCTCCAGGATAGATCATATCTTGGGTCACAAGTCAAGCCTTGGTAAATTTAAGAAAATTGAAATTGTATCAAGTATCTTTTCTGACCACAATGCCATGAGACTAGATATCAATTACAGGAAAAGATCTGTAAAAAATACAAACACATGGAGGCTAAACAATACACTACTTAATAATGAAGTGATCACTGAAGAAATCAAAGAGGAAATTAAAAAAAATACTTAGAAAAAAATGACAATGGAGACACAACGACCCAAAATCTATGGGATGCAGCAAAAGCAGTTCTAAGGGGGAAGTTTATAGCAATACAAACCCAGCTTAAGAAGCAGGAAACATCTCAAATAAACAACCTAACCTTGCACCTCAAGCAATAAGAGAAAGAAGAACAAAAAAAACCCAAAGCTAGCAGAAGGAAAGAAATCATAAATATCAGATCAAAAATAAATGAAAAAGAAATGAAGGAAACAATAGCAAAGATCGATAAAACTAAAAGCTGGTTCTTTGAGAAGATAAACAAAATAGACAAACCACTAGCCAAACTCATCAAGAAAAAAAGGAGAAGACTCAAATCAATGAATTAGAAATGAAAAAGGAGAAGTAAAAACTGACACTGCAGAAATAAAAAAGGTCATGAGAGATTACTACAAGCAACTCTATGCCAATAACATGGACAACCTGGAAGAAATGGACAAATTCTTAGAAATGCTCAACCTGCCAAGACTGAATCAGGAAGAAACAGAAAATATGAACAGACCAATCACAAGCACTGAAATGGAAACTGTGATTAAAAATCTTCCAACAAACAAAAGCCCAGGACCAGATGGCTTCACATGCGAATTCTATCAAACATTTAGAGAAGAGCTAACAACTATACTTCTCAAACTCTTCCAAAATATAGCAGAGGGAGGGACACTCCCAAATTCCTTCTACGAGGTCACCATCACCTTGATACAAAAACCAGACAAGGATGTCACAAAGAATGAAAACTACAGGCCAATATCACTGATGAACATAGATGCAAAAATCCTCAACAAAATGCTAGCAAACAGAATCCAACAGCACATTAAAAGGATCGTACACCATGATCAAGTGGGGTTTATTCCAGGAATGCAAGGATTCTTCAATATACGCAAATCTATCAGTGTGATAAGCCATATTAACAAATTGAAGGAGAAAAATCATATGATCATCTCAATAGATGAAGAGAAAGCTTTTGACAAAATTCAACACCCATTTATGATAAAACCCTGCAGAAAGTAGGCATAGAGGGAACTTTCCTCAACATAATAAAGGCCATATATGACAAGCCCACAGCAAACATCATCCTCAATGGTGAAAAACTGAAAGCATTTCCACTAAGATCAGGAAAAAGACAAGGTTGCCCACTCTCACCACTCTTATTCAACATAGTTTTGGAAGTTTTAGCCACAGCAATCAGAGAAGAAAAGGAAATAAAAGGAATCCAAATCAGAAAAGAAGTAAAGCTGTCACTGTTTGCAGATGACATGATACTATACATAGAGAACCCTAAAGATGCTACCAGAAAACTACTAGAGCTAATCAATGAATTTGGTAAAGTAGCAGGATACAAAATTAATGCACAGAAGTCTCTGACATTCCTATATACTAATGATGAATAATCTGAAAGTGAAATCAAGAAAACACTCCCATTTACCATTGCAACAAAAATAATAAAATATTTGGGAATAAACCTACCTAAGGAGACAAAAGACCTGTATGCAGAAAATTATAAGAACTGATGAAAGAAATTAAAGATGATACAAATAGATGGAGAGATATACCATGTCCTTGGATTGGAAGAATCAACATTGTGAAAATGACTCTACTACCTAAAGCAATCTATAGATTCAATGCAATCCCTATCAAACTACCACTGGCATGTTTCACAGAACTAGAACAAAAAATTTTGCAATTTGTATGGAAACACAAAAGACCCCGAATAGCCAAAGCAATCTTGAGAACGAAAAAAGGAGCTGGAGGAATCAGGCTCCCTGACTTCAGACTATACTACAAAGCTACAGTAATCAAGACAGTATGGTACTGGCACAAAAACAGAAAGATAGATCAATGGAACAAGATAGAAAGCCCAGAGATAAACCCATGCACATATGGACACCTTATCTTTGATAAAGGTGGCAGGAATGTACAGTGGAGAAAGGACAGCCTCTTCAATAAGTGGTGCTGGGAAAACTGGACAGATACATGTAAAAGTCTGATATTAGATCACTCCTTAACACCATGCACAAAAATAAGCTCAAAATGGATTAAAGAGCTAAATGTAAGGCCAGAAACTATCAAACTCTTAGAGGAAAACATAGGCAGAACACTCTATGACATAAATCACAGCAAGATCCTTTCTGACCCACCTCCTAGAGTAATGGAAATAAAAACAAAAATAAACAAATGAGACCTAATAAAACTTCAAAGCTTTTGCACTGCAAAGGAAACCATAAACAAAACCAAAAGACAACCCTCAGAATGGGAGAAAATATTTGCAAATGAAGCAACTGACAAAGGATTAATCTCCAAAATTTACAAGCAGCTCATGCAGCTCAATAACAAAAAAACAAACAACCCAATCCAAAAATGGGCAGAAGACCTAAATAGACGTTTCTCCATGAAGATATATATACTGCTAACAAACACATGAAAGAATGCTCAACATCATTAATCATTAGAGAATGCAAATCAAAACTACAATGAGATATCATCACACACCAGTCGGAATGGCCATCATCAAAAAATCTAGAAACAATAAATGCTGGAGAGGGTGTGGAGAAAAGGGAACACTCTTGCACTGCTGGTGGGAATGTGAATTGATACAGCCACTATGGAGAACACTATGGAGGTTCCTTAAAAAACTGCAAATAGAACTATCATATGACCCAGCAATCCCACTACTGGGCATATACCCTAAGAAAACCATAATTCAAAAAGAATCATGTACCAAAATATTCATTGCAGCTCTATTTACAATAACCTGGAGATGAAAACAACCTAAGTGCCCATCACCAGATGAATGGATAAAGAAGATGTGGCACATATATACAATGGAATAATACTCAGCCATAAAAAGAAACGAAATTGAGCTATTTGTAATGAGGTGAATAGACCTAGAGTCTGTCATACAGAGTGAAGTAAGTCAGAAAGAAAAAGACAAATACCGTATGCGAACACATATATATGGAATTTAAGAAAAAAAAATGTCATGAAGAACCTAGGGGTAAGGCAGGAATAAAGACACAAACCTACTGGAGAATGGACTTGAGGATATAGGGAGGGGGAAGGGTGAGCTGTTACAGGGCGAGAGAGAGGCATGGACATATACACACTAACAAACGTAAGGTAGATAGCTAGTGGGAAGCAGCCGCATGGCACAGGGATATCGGCTCAGTGCTCTGTGACCGCCTGGAGGGGTGGGATAGAGAGGGTGGGAGGGAGGGAGACACAAGAGGGAAGAGATATGGGAACATATGTATATATATTACTGATTCACTTTGTTATAAAGCAGAAACTAACACACCATTGTAAAGCAATTATACCCCAATAAAGATGTTAAAAAAAAAAAAAAGAAAACACAGTTCAGTCAAATTGCATTTTATTCACCAATCTGCCCAAAAGATATGCCTAATTTTAAGACAATATATTAAAAATTAACTACAAAGTAAAATACTAAATGAATGTAAAATTAATTTGATCACATATATAGTTGTGTCAAACAGATCTTTGGAGTAACATGAAGTTGTAGAGTAAGATTCAAATTACACACTGAAGGCTGCTTCTCTTGCAGATTTATCCCCTTACAGAGTTACCACAGGGCACTCTCTACTTTCCTAAATCATAAGTTTATCAGACTCCTTCGTTCCTGAAAAATGTGTTTATAGTTTTCTCAACAAAAAGGAATTATTTACTGCTGAGACAGGCTAGATGTGTCAGCTATTCTTTGTTTTTCTTTTTTAACTGTGAAAAGTACCGAGAGTCTGAATTTTTAAAGTAGTCATGCAAACAAATTTAATGTGATCATTTATATTAAATGTTTATGTCCAGACACTTGTCACCTATACAACCACATATAGACAAGTAGAGGAGTGGCTGCTGCCAAAGTCAGAGTTAAGACAAAACTAAAGTAGAAATTTCTATTGTAATTTTCTGCTTCATAAAACCTACACATTATGTATCTTCTCTTTCATATATCATTCAAATATTCACTAAACTTCAAAGGAAATATACATCACTGAAATTATCAATGGCTTTGTTTTGGGTTTCTCCAAGATCACTTAAAGAGGAATTGAGTAGGTGGACCTTCAAAATGGTGGAGGAGTAAGACATGGAGATCACCTTCCTCCCCATAAATACATCAAAAATACATCTACATGTGAACAACTTCTACAGGACACCCACTGAATGCTGGCAGAAGACCTCAGACTTACAAAAAGGAAAGAAACTCCCCAGGTACCTGTCCATGTGGCTGACATGGTCTTGGCGTTCTGGCCGGGTATCAGGACTGAGCCTATGTGGTGGGAGAGCCGAGTTCAGGACACTGGACCACCAGAGACCTCCTGGCTCTACATAATATCAATCAGCAAGAGTTCTCCCAGGGATCTCCATCTCAATGCTAACACACAGCTACATTCAATGACCACTAGGCCCCAGTGCTGGACACCCCATGCCGAAAAGCTAGCAAACAAGAACACAAACCCACCCATTAGAAGAGAGGCTGACTAAAAGAATACTAACTTCACAGACACCCCAAACCACACCACAAACATGGTCCTGCCCACCACAAAGACAAGATCCAGCTTCATCCACCAGAACACAGGCACCTGTCCCCTCCACTAGGAAGCCTACATGACCCACTGAGCCAACCTTACCAACTGAGGGAAGACACCAAAAACAATGGGAACTATGAACCTGTAGCCTGTGAAAAGCAGATCCCAAACTCAATAAGCTAAGCAAAATGAGATGACAGAGAGATATGCAGCAGATGAAGGAACAAGGTAAAAATCCTCCATACTAAATTAAATGCTAATAGCCATAAAAGAGGAAACTGACAGCAACACAATCATAGTAAGGCACTTTAAGACCCCACTTTCACCAACGGAGAGATCAACCAAAATGAAAATAAATAAGGAAACACAAGCTTTAAATGATACATTAAACAAGATGGACTAAAATGATATTTATAGGACATTCCATCAACAAACAACAGAAAACACTTTTTTCTCAAGTGGTCATGGAACATTCTCCAGGATAGATCATAACTTGGGTCACATATCAAGCTTTGATATATTTAAGACCACTGAAATCATATCAAGTATCTTTTCTGACCACAACGCTAAGAGACTAGATATCAAGTACAGGAAAGAAACTGTAAAAAATACAAACACATGGAGGCTAAACAATACGTTACTAAATAACCAAGGCATCACTAAATAAATCAAAGAGGAAATAAAAAAATACTTAGAAACAAATGCCAAGGAAAACACAATGACCCAAAATCTATGGGATGCAGCAAAAGAGGTTCTAAGAGAGAAGTATATAGCAGTAAAATCCTACTTCAAGAAACAAGAAATATCTCAAATAAACAACCTAACCTTACACCTAAAGCAATCAGAGAAAGAAGAACAAAAAAACCCAGAGTTAGCAGAAGGAAAGAAATCATAAAGATCACATCAGAAATAAATGAAATAGAAATGAAGGAAACAATAACAAAGATAAATAAAACTAAAAGGTGGTTCTTTGAGAAGATAAACAAAATTAATAAACCATTAATGAGACTCATCCAAAAAAAAAAAAAATGGAGAACACTCAACAGAATTAGAAATGTAAAAGGAGAAGTAACAACTGACACTCGAGAAATACAAAGGATTATGAGAGGTTACTACAAGCAACTCTATGCCAATAAAATGGACAACCGAGAAGAAATAGACAAATTCTTAGAAAAGCGCATTCCAAGACTGAATCAGGAAGAAATAAAAAATATAAAGAGACCAATCACAAGCACTGAAATTGAGACTTTGGTTAAAAAACTTCGAACAAAAAAAGCCCAGGACTAGATGGCTTCACCAGCGAATTCCATCAAACATTTAGAGAAGAAGTAACACCTATCCTTCTCAAACTCTTCAAAAATATAGCATAAGGAGGAAACCTCCAAACTCATTCTACAAGGCCAACATCACCCTGGTACCAAAACCACACAAAGATGTCATGAAAAAGAAAACTACAGCCCATATCTGTGATGAAATAGATGCAAAACTGCTCAACAAAAGACTAGCCAAAAGAATCCTGCAGCACATTAAAGGGATCATACACCATGATCAAGTGAGGTTTATCCCAGGAATTCAAGGATTGTTTAATATATGTAAATCAATCAATGTGATATACCATATTAACAAACTGAAGGATAAAAAGCATATGATTATATCAATAGATGCAGAAAAAGCTTTCAACAAAATTCAACACATATTTATGACAAAACCCTACAGAAAGTATACATGGAGGGAACTTACCTCAACATAATACAGGCCATATATGACAAACCAAAAGCCAACCTTGTTCTCAATGGTTAAAAACTTAGGCCATTTCCACTATGATCAGGAATAAGATAAGTTTGCCCACTTTCACCACTATTCTTCAACATAGTTTTGGAAGTTATAGCCACAGCAATCAGAGACATGCTGTTTGAAGATGACATGACACTATACATAGAGAATCCTAAAGATGCTACCAGAAAACTATTAGAGGTAATCAATGAATTTGGTAAAGTTGCAGGATACAAAATTAATGCACAGAAATCTCTTGCATTCCTATACACTAATGATGAAATATCTGAAAGAGAAATTAAAGAAACACTCCCATTTACCTTGCAACAAAAAGAATAAAATGCCTAGGAACAAACCTACCTAAGGAGACAAAAGACCTGTATGCAGAAAACTATAAGACACTGATGGAAGAAATTAAAGATGATACAATCAGATGGAGAGATATACCATGCTCTTGGATTGGAAGAATCAACATTGTGAAAATGACTATACTACCCAAAACAATGTACAGATTAAATGCAATCTCTATCAAACTACCAATGGCTTTTTTCACAGAACTAGAACAAACATTTCACAATTAGTATGGAAACACAAAAGACCTGAATAGCCAAAGCAATCTTGAGAAAGAAAAGCAGAGCTGGAGGAATCAAGCTCCTGGACTTCAGAGTATACTACAAAGCTACAGTATTCAAGACAGTATGGTACTGGTACAAAAACAGAAATATAGATAAATGGAACAGGATAGAAAGCCCAGAGATAAACCCATGCACATATGGTCACCTTAACTTTGATAAAGGAGGTAAGAATATACAATGGAGAATAGACAGCATCTTCAATAAGTGGTGCTGGGAAAATTGGACAGTTACATGTAAAAGAATGAGATTAGAACACTCCCTAAGACCATACACAAAAATAAACTCAAAATGGATTAAAGACCTAAATTTAATGCCAGACACTATAATAGTCTTAGAGGAAAGCAGACAGAATACTCTATGACATAAATCACAGCAACATCCTTTTTGACCCACCTCCTAGAGAAATGGAAATAAAAATAAACAAATAGGACCTAAGGAAACTTAAAATCTTTTGCACAAAAAAGGAAACCATTACCCAGATGAAAACCCAACTCTCAGAATGGGAGACAATACCTGTAAATGAAGCAACTGACAAAGGATTAATCTCCAAAATATACAAGCAGTTAATGGAGTTCAATATCAAAAAAACAAAAAAGAACACTCCAAAAATGGGCAGAAGACCTAAATAGACGTTTCTCCAAAGAAGATATACAGATTGCCAACAAACACATGAAAGGATGCTCAACATCACTAATCATTAGAGAAATGCAAATCAAAACTACAGTAAGGTATCACCTCACACCAGTCAGAATGGCCATCATCAAAAAATCTAGAAACAATAAATGCTGGAGAGAGTGTGGAGAAAAGGGGACCCTCTTGCACTGTTGGTGGGAATGTAAATTGATACAGCCACTATGATGAATAGTATGGAGGTCCCTTAAAAAACTAGAAAATAGAACTACAATATGACCAAACAATCCCACTACTGGGCATATTACCTGAGAAAACTATAATTCAAAAAGAGTCATGTACGAATATGTTCATTGCAGCACTGTTTACAGTAGTCAGGACATGGAAGCAAACTAAGTGTCCATCGACAGATGAATGGATGAGGAAGATGAGGCACATAATTCAATGGAATATTACTCAGCCATAAAAAAAATGAAATTGAGTTATCTGTAGTGAGCTGGATGGACATAGAGTCTGTCATACAGAGTGAAGTAAGTCCAAAAGAGAAAAACAAATATCATATTCTAATGCATACATATGGAATAAAACAAACAAACAAACAAAATGGTTTTGAATAACCTAGGGGCAGGACAGGAATAAAGATGCAGACTTAGAGAATGGACTTGAGGACATGGGAAGGGGGAAGGGTAAGCTGAGACAAAGTGAGAGAGTGACATTGACATATAAACACTACCAAATGTAAAATAGATATCTAGTGGGAAGCAGCCGCATAGCACAGGGAAATCAGTGTGGTGCTTTGTGACCACCTAGAGAGGTGGGATAGGGAGGGTGAAAATGAGATGCAAGAGAGAGGTGATATGGTGATATATGTATACATATAGCTGATTCACTTTATTATACAGCAGCAACAAACACAGCAATGTAGAACAGTTATACTCCAATAAAGATGTTAAGGGCTTCCCTGGTGGCGCAGTAGTTGAGAGTCCACCTGCCGATGCAGGGGACACGGGTTCGTGTCCTGGTCTGGGAAGATCCCACATGCTGCTGAGTGGCTAGGCCCATGAGCCATGGCCACTGAGCCTGCACATCCGGAGCCTGTGCTCCGCAACAGGAGAGGCCACAACAGTGAGAGGCCCGCGTACAGCAAAAAAAAAAAAAAAATGTTAAAAAAAGAAAAAAAAAACCTCAGGGCTCCCAGATTGCAGTGGATTTCTAGAAATCTCATTGTGTTGTACTGTTATTTTTATTAAGTAATAAAGTTACCACTCTGTAGAAGAAAAAGAAGGAGGAACTGTGTGTACACTCTAGTTTAGATGACATTAATTTAATTTTTTAATATAATAAAGATGTTAAAGGAACCAAAATAAACTTTGATACAATCTCTAAATATGTAAAATTGTACATATAAATCAAACATACAAAACAAATAACAACCGAGTGGCAGAATTGGTTCAGAATTCAGAATGCCTTAAAATAAATGCTATCAAAGTCCACTGTTGTTTTAAATAGCGCCAGATATTCAGAATTAAAATAAATTTGCTTTCTTCAGGGCTTTATTGTTCACAAGGTAAAAGGGATACTGAACTCTGCTATTAAATGCCATCATATTCACTGCAGGAGATAAAACATTTACAAAAAAAGCAAAAACATGCATATGGTAGGATTCATACATGTACATATAAAGGAGATATTAGTCCTCCCTCAGCCCTCTCTTTTGCTTATTGTCCCACAGAATAAAAGTGCTCTACTATTTCTTATCTTTGGTCATTGTTCCCCTTATCCATCTCTGTGAGGCAAGAATATTTTGCTATATCACCAGAGTTAGTCTCCAGCTTTTATATTTCCCCTTTTGAATATACAGTTCATGGTGGTATTTAGTATGTGTACAGAGTGGGCAGTAGATATCTGGACAATTGAAGAAGTAGGAATAGAACTGTAAATGATCTGATGTAGAAGGGCTACCTCAATAGTAATAAAACTTAGCCAGGAAACTCAGTAAACTGCAGTAAGTCTACATATTAAAGGAGTTTTTGGAGTTGCAGTCTGGAGTAGTGAGAGTGTATTAGTCCACTCGGGCTGCTGTAACAAAATACCATAGACGGGGTGGCTTAAACAAAAGAAATTTATTTTACTCCAACTTCTGGAGGCTGGAAAGTCAAAGATCAAGGTTCCAACAGGTTTTGGCTTCTGAAAAATACTCTTTTCCTGGTTTTCCAGTGGCTGTTTTCTCCCAAATGACCTTTCCTAGGCACATATACATGTAAAGAGAGTGCAAGCTCTCTGGTATCTCTTATAAAACACTAATCCTATGGCATCAGGGTCCCTCATTATGACCTTATTTAACCTTAATTACTTACTTTGAGACTCCATCTCCAAATACAGTCACACTGGGAGTAAGGGCTTCAACATATGAATCTGGCGGGACAGACACAAACCTTCAATGCATAACAGGGAGTAAAATTCTAGTAACATCAGCAGACATAGTATAGGAAATACTGCATAAAAAATACCCTAAAACTGGGCAAATGCAGATCTTTCTCTCATTATTATTACCTGGACATAAAGAGAGACTAAATAACAGCATGATTCTGAGTTTCAGAATGAGTCTTAGTCTACCTCTAAGAGGAAGGATGCTATTTCCTCCTTGCTTATTTGATTTTTTTTTAACTCTCTTATTCTCTACACTGTCTAGTAACTTCTATCATTGATTTTATGAGAAAGACTGAGTTAGAGACTTCAGAGCAGAGAGGAATGGAAAGGAAAACTGTCTGTTGAATTTATAATGCTTTTGTGGGGAAATCAAGAAAATGTCTATAAGAAAATATAAAAACAAAACAAACAAGCTTCATAACAAGGCATAGTGTCACAGTAATAAAATGTTGAGGGAAAAAATTTCCCCACCTTTTTATCCAAAATTTAATGATCATTCCACCTCCAGTCTTCTATTTAGTGATGCTGCCAAAGAGTCTTAATATATTTCATGCCTCTTCTCCCACATGATCTCAAATACAATGTATGTTATTCTTCCTCTACTTCCACCATGGAATGTGGTTCTAACTAAGTTTTTGTTCTTGAATTTTTTGTAAATATCGTCTGTGAATATGTTGTCCTAAATCAAGGGAGGGAGTCATACCCTAACTGAACAGTACAGATCACTTTAGAATGACATGTGCTGCTTGATTGTTTGGACCTCTATTTTATTGGAATATATTATACATGTTTCATATTGTACATTCCTTGTATTCAATTTCTTATGAAGGTGTCTGGGCAAAGCTGTCTGTCAAGATTTAGTATTTCTCACTAGAACAGTTAGAAGCTCAGTCTGCAGTATCAAATTCTTAGTATGATGCTTCACTGTAAGTCTTGTGTTCTTGGAGATTTTGGAAAACAATTAATGATATTTAACATAGATCCTCTTGCCCTATTTTCTGGATATATTTTATTGAGTTGGTCATGATATTTTTGTTTTAGTATAATGGAATATGGTGACCACTTTTGTATGTTTATTAAAAGTGACAAAGTGATCTACTTTATGCATCAGGAAGGAACGAAGGAAGGAAAGAAGGAAGGAAGGAAAATACATTGTTACTATTAAAGAGATTTGTTTTATTCAAAGCCTAGACTTTAAGAATTGAATTTCAGGAGATGCCATTGTCTTGTGTTGAAATAATGTTATATTAAGCATCTGGGATGATTTATGTTACTACTGGGTCTTCGATAGTTTTGTAGAAATGATATAAGTATCAGCAATTTGCTGTCTCAAAAAAATAAAAATCAAACATTCTCCAGAAAATGCTAAATGAATTAGTGATAAATTTTTGAGGGGGATTTGATTTTTCCTTAAGAATATAGTTAGAACTATGATTCTTGGAAATGTCAGGGTGATATTTGATATATGTAAAAACCTTCACCAAATCATAAAGGGTACCTGGCTTGGCTAGACACAAAACTAGGTGCCTCATCTGAATATCAGTTTTGGTTTTTTTTTTTCTCAAACCCCAGAAAAAAATTAAAAATATGCATCAAAACAAAGCAAAATTTTCTACACAGATTTATGAATTAAAATATTCTTGATGTTTATGTATGGACCTCAAGGTAAGATTCAGTATTATAGGTCTATCTAGAAATAGAGATTTTGTGAGAATAAAAATATATATCTGTCTTCACTATTTTATATCGTTTTTTATATGACTAAAAATATGTTTTGCTGTTTCTGTTACTTTTTTATACCCACAAACATTAACATACACACACAAAGCCAATCTAAAGTATGAAACTATCACAAAACATCCACAAACATTTGGATCCACTAGAACATGGAAAGATTTAAGGAATTCTTAGCAAAATATTTTCATAGCACCAATACTGTTGGGAAAAACAGTAAAAGCTTTTTTAATAAGTAATTTTAATGAGCTATGGTCCCTTTCTCACTCTGTATTTTGTGTGTGTATGGATAACAACAACTTTTGCAGATTATTTTTTAACCTCTAACTATCTATTAACAATCTAAGATGCTGAAATGTAGAATAATGTCTGTGTAGAGAAAAGAAAAAAAAAGAAAAAAAAGAAAATGTCTTAGAGATTTATTAGCTAAATTTTCTGCTTTTTGTTACATGTGTGCAAGCTTCCCATTAAATGTAATGAGTTATGAAAGTGCCATTGCCTTGTATTTGAAGTTTCTGTTGTGCTATTTTCTGTGTTGGAGTTACCAACATCAGCAATAACAGAGTAGATACTGCCTGAGTTAAAGCTAGCCAAAGTTGGAACTTTCATTATATGTATGCTATGCTACTAATTGTATATGTCATAGCAACAGAGCTATTTCTAACAAATTAAATGCTAAATTCAAAGTCACGTAAACATTTAAACAATTAATTTGTTTTCATTCTTTAGATCATAAGCATTTAGGATAAAATAAAATGTACTGCTCATAAAGCAGATCATGCCTCTGAAACAATTCCAAGTGCTTAAATATTTCACTCAGTTACGAATGCAATAAAACCTTGTTAAAAGTATTAGATACTCTCCCCACATATGCATAGGTATAATGAAAAAAAATCCTCATTTAAAATTTTGAACATTCTTTTTTAATTTACATTTCTGTATCTCCTTAAATGAAAATTAATACATAGTGCTTGAAAAAAGAAGGAGACAGGAAAGAAGGAAGGAAGGAACGAACGAACGAATGAAGAAACGAAGGAATGAAGGGAGGGAGGGAGGAAAAAAGAAGAAAACAGGGGACAAAAGAGGTCAGGCCTTAATTCTACCAGTTAGTTGATGTCCCACAAAAGATCATTACATTCAAAGATTCAGGATGTTTAGAGTTTTCCTCAAAATTAATGGTTTCTTTTATGAATATGCAACTATTTAGAAAACAAGTATTTGCATTTTTTGCTATAATAGATTTTCATGAAGAAAACAGTTTCTATTTTTCCAAGTTTTTTCTTTTTTTTCACTTTAAAATTTGTATTCATTCAAGAAAACGAGTATTAGATTGAGAACTGCTTAATCTTTCATTATTTGGCCTGTAATCAGGTATTTATGGTTTAAATTCCTCAACATTTTTTAAACACCTACGTACTTAACACACACAGTCACACTACCAGCCCAACTAACAAATATTCATGGTAAAAACATATTTCTATCACACCCTTCTCACAAGAAATTCACAGTACTACTCTAATGTAATTAACTCAGGGTTTGTCTCAAGACAGAAGAGAATATTCCTTTCTTTTCTAAAGCTAGTAAAGTTCTGTGGGAAAGCATGAGTAATGCACTGCAACTCCACTTATAGTTTGGGGAGTAAATATTCAACATGCCAATGATATATAAATGATATTAGAAATTGTGAATGGCTAATTTTATGTGTCAACTTGCTTAGGTTACAATACTCATATATTTCAAACACCAGTCTAGATTTTTCTTGAAGTTATTTTTAGATGAGATTAACATTTAAATTGGTAGACTTTGAGTAAAGCAGATTACCCTTCATAATGTTGGTGTGTCTCATCAATCAGCAGAAAAGAATGAAGTCCCTTGAGGAAGAGGCAGTTCTGCCTCTAGATGGCCTTCAGGTTTGAGCTCTAACGTCAACCCTTCCCTAGGTCTCCATCAACCCTTCGGCCTTACCCTGAAGATTTTGCATTTGCCAGCCTCCTTATTCATGTGAGCCAATTCTTCACAATAAATCTTTTATGTATATATACACATTCTATTTGTCCTGTTTCTCTGAAGATCTCTAAAACACAAATACCCTCGCATGTTATGCCCAAGAAATTCATCTGGTAAATTCAAAATTCAAAAAATAGTAAAATAAAAATCAGAGGTCTAGATAGCATTTCAAATAATAAATTCAAAAAAATCCCCATGATTATTTTTCATATCAGTTATGTATTTTATGGCTTAAATATTTTTAGATACTCTTCTATATCAAATTGTTGTATATTACTCACTTTGTTTTATGTGATACAACATCCATATACTTTGCTACATAAAAATATAATAAAACAATGAATATTTAGCCATAGGAATTCAACAAAATAAAAAGCAAAGCTGTTTTTTTCTCAGTTTTTTTTTTTGAGGTAGAAGAATATTAACAGATACATTCATAAATTCAGAACTAATTAAAAACTATGCAAATTTTTCTATCTTTATATTTCAAAAATATAATATTATGGTTATTTATCTAAGATGAACTGCAAAACTTATGTCAGTATTAACTATCAGTGAATGAAACTGCATTTGTATTTAATAAATATGAAAACATTTTTAATTGTGTTTCACACCAGTTACCTAGTCTCAAGCACAATTTGATAGGGAGATGCATCTCTTTACTATTTAAAGCATAAAAATTATTGGTATTAAAGAATAAAAAATGAATAATTTTTAAAAATTATGTTTCTTAGTACTACTATGGAAATTTAACAGGACTCACAATATAAGACTCAACCAAATATGTTGAAAGAAAAATTTGTTCTATTAGAGGACATTCTTGAAAGAGCCTAATGAGTAAGATAATAGGAAAGTACTTATAAACTAAGAGTGCTATAGCATTCATGGTGATTAACATAATAAAAATCATTTTGCTTTTTAATCAAATATATGCCATTTTGAGATGCAATCCTTTTAAAAGAAGTAGAAAGAAAGAGACTAATGATTCATATAAAGAATTTCCTAATTTCCATGTCATAAATTCCAGGCGCTTTACTAACAATCTCCCCACATGTCATAAATTTTCCCTTTACTTTTGCTCTAAGAGAGTACAAATAAGATATTTCTTCATGTATTAAATCTTAATTTAGAAATCAAAGAAGTAATTGAATATTTTCATAGCTACCTTACCTCACTAATGCGTCTAGCAAAGACTGCTAGGAACATACTTGGTTTACAATAAGGAAAGATGCACACAGCACAGGAGCAACTGTTGGGTACCCCAGAAAGAACGTATTAGAAAGGCCTCATTATAAGTTTTGGACTTGTGTTCTGTGATTTTAGGGACAGTTTATGTGGTGGAGTTTTGCTCTTGGATTGGATTGGTTTTACTGTAAGGAAGTGGAGGTAATTCTGTACCTTCTTATTTAGGAAGGCGGGAAACTAGAGTGAGGGTTAAACCGTAATTGGTAAAGAGGCAGTAGTAATTTATTTTAGTAAGGATAGCGAGATGTTTGGTCATTTTTATGCTTTAGATAATGTTCAAAGTCTGTGTTCAGACCTGAGTACAAAGTGGTCTTGTTTTTATTTTGAACAACGTTGGTCAGAATGACTTTACTGATGTTGATATCCTATGAAATTGTTCATGTTCAACAGAAGAACAAGACCTAGCTGTCCTGTCCCAGATGTCAGGGATTCCTTTTATCTTTCTTACTAATGTGCATAAAATTTCTCTCAAACAATTTATATATTCCTCCACATTGTCAGTCTCCTAACTTATTTTCTGCTTTTAATTTTACTCTTTCCTCATCCAGTATTTATATTGATCTTAAAAAAAAAACATTGTGAACATTTCTCTGCTCATAACCCATTCAATTACATTTCTCTGCCTTCAGCACGAAGGCCAACCTCCTTAACAAGGATTAGAAGCCTCCTCAGTGCCTTGACCCAGCCTGTTTATCCGCAGATTTGGAAGAAGGCAAGCTGGAAAGTCTCTACATCATCATTCCAATGGAGCCAACACTCTGATATAGAAAACTGGCATTAACTCATTTTATGAAAAGGGTGAAACGAATGCATTCTCAAGCTTCTCTTTCTGAACAGATTGCTGCTCCTAAACCTGTCCATCCAGTGAGACCTCCAATATAAATGATGGTGCACCTGTGTGTGCATACATGCATGCATACATACACACTACCACCCCACGCTCCAACTATAATATAATTATTTTATTTCTCCTAATGTGACATTCTTTCTTTTGCCTCAGAGAATTAGCTCATGAGTTACACTGTATTAGAATACTTCACTGCTGTTACCCTTGTTTTATTGTTCCACCCCTCCTTCAAACTCTGTGGATATTCTGATTCATCATTCATAACTCAGTTTAGAAGTTACTCCCTTTTATTTGTGGAAGGAAGAATTACTATAACAGGTCTCTCTCCCTAATTAATTTGGAAGCTCATTGAGAGCCCATAACATTTATGCCTTTTCATTTCATATCCAGAACTGAATTTGATCTGTAGTATGTGTAGTTAACTTAATATTAGTAAGAAGTTAGAATATTTTAATGAAATTATTTTCATCTTTTTGCCAACCTATGGTTAACACATTTCATGGAGGGATATACAATAATTATACTTTTAATTTCCTGACTTAACCTATCTATTCAATGTAACATTGAAATAGAGGATAATGTATATGAGTATTGTTCTGCCTTCACACTCATCAATCATCATTAATCTTTTATATTTTCTGAGTTAATGATAATCAGGGATCATGGCTCTTTTATTTTGTTCACAGCATTTTCTTTCTTTTTGAAACATAAATATATAAACCTATATTATAAAAAAGGGAAAATTAGGAGGAAAATCATCAGAGATTTTTCCCTTCAAGAGTGTTGTCTCTAAAGTATAGGAGAGATTTTTTTATGGTCACTGAAAACATTATCCAAAATTTGAAATATAAAAAAAGATGTCTTTGGCACACTTATTTTCTTTCTGGTTTTTATTTTTTGATGAGAATATTATTTTTTCTAACTACATTCAGCACTAGCAATAGTTAATGTAAAATTATCCTGAATTCTACCAAAGAAATCAATTGACACAGAGATTGATCTTCCTAGTAAAAGTAGAGACAAGAGTGAAATATTTTTTTACCCTTTATTTTTCATTCCACAAAAGTTTGTTAAAGTCATAATTATTGGAAGAAGAGTGATAGTGAATTTCAAAAACTACTTAAGCTTTTAGAAAATTATAGGGAATAAAAAGCCAACTTTCTTGCCCTTAGCAATAGCAACATAGTCTTTGCTATTGTCTCTAAACAAACAAATGGACTTAGAAATGAAAGTCATTGGTTGTTGGGAAATTTAACACACGTTATATATGTGGAATAAAGGTCTTCAAGCAAAATCACAGTACATACATACTTCAATATTTTATTTATTTCACTTCATATATATGTTTGGACAGTCTTGTGGGACTGGACCCTAAACACGTGGAATCTGATGCTTACTCTGGGTAGACAGTGTCATAATTGGTTTGAATTCCCAGACACCCTGCTGGTGTCCAATAATTGCTTTTTGGTGTGGGGAGACCCTCCTCCTAACACACACTTTGGAATTGCACCCAGGAACCCAAGATAGTGTTTGAGAACAACATGCTTTTCACCTGATAAGAATAAAAGTACACATGAGAGGAGCTTCCTAATGACAAATATTTATGTTGTCTGAGATATCAGTGTATAATTTATCGTAGGAAAGAAGAACATTAGCTAATCCAGAAAGGTGTTAAGTGGACATTCACTAAGATACTCTCTACTGTTTCAATGCATGTTAAGAAGTAGGAAATTACTTAACTATTCTCAAATCTTTTCAAATATTTTACACATTCTATGCATAAGATGCATTTGAATATACAGATTAATAATTCTTATTAGAGGTTGCTTTAAGCAGACATCTCAAGTATTTCTATATATTCTATGTATGTGAAAAATATATAATGCTTTTAAATGTGTGATGAGCTGAATATTTTACAAAATTAATATCAAAACTCCCAGCTTATTAAAATATATAAGGATTTCTTTTGTCTATTTCACAGAAAGTTCTGGTGTCTGCCAAAAGAAAATCTGAAGTTTAAAACATAATGGCAATTAAAATAATGCTTTATTATTAACTTTATCACCAAAGACATTTGCTGACACTAATATTCAAGCAATAGGTCTCTCATTCTTGAATCAATGCATGCACAACTTTGTGTTGTATCCTTTTATATGTACCCCATACTTTTTACTGTAATTCAATAAATGATAGGAGCATGTCTCATTCATAATTGTATACTCGTTGCAAAGATTATAGTCAGATATGTAGTAGGCATTTGATATACATTTGTTGAATGAATTGTAATAGTCAACCATTTAACTTAACGTATACCAAAGACCCTAGATTTACATTTGAAGTCTGAAAGTTTGCAAAAGTTTGAAAAGGAGAGATTGTGATCTATTTCCTTTGACTTTGTTACCATAATTGCCTTCCTATTTCAGATCATATTTAGCACATTGCTTGGCATTGTGAAAATGAAGTGTTGGACTCAGTGATATTTACAAACATTTATGTCTCCAGCATTCTATAGCACAAAATTTGTAAAATGAAGTGTTGGACTCACTGATATTTACAAATACAAACATTTAGGTCTCCAACATTCCATAGCATGAAATTTACAGCACCTTTCTCTCAACATTTCATACTTGGATTTAAATAATTTATTGGGGTTCATTTGTTTATTGATTTTTATTTTAGTTTTGGTTTCATTTTGAGAGTGCCTGAAGACATGGAATCCTCTCTGTTCTACTGGCTTCTCCCAGTCCTAGTGTAGAAAGAACAACTCAGTAAGAACCTTAAAAGCTAAAAGAACTGGATGTGCAATGTGGAATCTCAATATCCTGAGGGAAAAAAGAGAAGTTCTTAGCAGGAGAATCAATAAGGAACGAAAAAGTGTAAAATATTGTGAATACAGTCCCAGGGAGAGGAATCAAAGTGGCTCTCACAAAGACACAGCACTGACCATATTAAACAACTGGAAAAGGTTCAGAGAAAAGACTTCATGATTCGTATAATAAAGGTAGAAGAAGTTCAGAAACAGCTTTAAGAAAATACTCTGAGGTTGGTTGATCTCCCAGAGGGCATAAGACAGCCAAATGTGGAAATGTTCATAAAACAGAGATAAAACAGTCTGAAAGATCTCTCTACTGCACACTGACCCAACTTACCACCTTGGAAGTTTTCTTAGAACACTGATGTTTAAATAGTTAAGCAGAAAGAAAGAGCCACTTTATTATGTTAAGTCTTCTAGAAAAAAACAAAACTACTGAGGCTGAGGAAGGTTCTTACAGCTATACCAAGATTTATTTCATAATTAGAGCTACATAGTAATACTCTATAGGATTGAAAGGCAAACCACACTCTTGAAATTCTAAAATAGTAAGAAGCTCTTTCTAATTGAAAAATATTATATCTTGCTCCTTTCCCAGGCCTAACAATGCCTTGAAATTCATGGAACCTAAAAAATGGAAAATAAGAACAAAAAGAAAAAAGCAAAGCATGATTTTTGCAACACTAAAGGAACATGATTGAAATATCTAAATTGTATGATCCATTTATTTAAAAAATTCAGACTAAGAACCACCAGGGAATCTATAAAAACAGACCTATTTTAAAGTAGGTAGATAGAGACAGACATGCAGAGATAAGAGAAGATTTAATAAAACTCTAGGGAATGTTGTCTGTCTCTACTTTAAAAAGTATAAAATAATGCATCCCTTTTTTAAATTTACAGAATTTCCATTGTTTAAAAAGTTGAAGATTTACACTTGGCATTGAAAAAGAATATGTGTGTGTGTGTGTGTGTGTGTGTGAGAGAGAGAGAGAGAGAGAGAGAGAGAGAGAGAGAAAGAGAGGATATCATCAGAGATTGATATGGGTATCCAGTGATGAACAGAAAGTAATATGGCAGATCTCCTACAAATAAAAATCTGTACTTCAGAAAGGATATTAATAATATAAAATTTAAAAAGTATTCTTATATTCTCCCAAACTTATCCTACAGGCATATTTTAATAATTTAAGAGTGGCCAGTTTAAATTTCCAATTTATCCAGTCCATAAGTAGTGTTTTGTCATGAATATTCAACAAAAATTAAGGTACATCTATTTTTAGTTTTTAAGGAACCTCCATACTGTTCTCCATAGTGGCTGTATCAATTTACAGTCCTACCAATAGTGCAGGAGGGCTCCCTTTTCTGCAAACCCTCTCCAGCATTTATTGTTCCTAGATTTTTTGATGAAGGCCATTCTGACCAGTGTGTGTGGTGATCCTCATTGTGGTTTTGATTTGTATTTCTCTAATGATTAGCGATGTTGAGCATCCTTTCATGTGTTTGTTGGAAATCTGTATGTCTTCTTTGGAGAAATGTCTATTTAGGTCTTCTGCCCATTTTTGGATTGGGTTGTTTGTGTTTTTTTTGGATATTGAGCTGCATGAGCTGCTTGTATATTTTGGAGATTAATCCTTTGCCAGTTGCTTCATTTGCAAATATTTTCTCCCATTCTGAGGGTGGTCTTTTCATCTTGTTTATGGTTTCTTTTGCTGTGCAAAAGCTAACCCTAAAAATAGAATTACCATATGACCCAGCAATCCCTCTACTGGGCATATAACCTGAGAAAACATAATTCAAAAAGAGGCATGTACCACAATGTTCATTGCAGAACTATTTACAATAGCCAGGACATAGAAGCAACCTAAGTGTCCATCAACAGATGAATGGATAAAGAAGATGTGGCACATGTATACAATGGACTATTACTCAGCCATAAAAAGGAATGAAACTGAGTTATTTGGAATGAGGTGGATGGACCTAGAGCATTTCATACAGAGTAAAGTAAGTCAGAAAAAGAAAAAACAAATACCGTATGCTAACACATATATATGGAATCTAAGAAAAGCAGTACTAATGAACCTGGTGGCAGGGCAGGAATAAAGCCACAGACACAGAGAACAGACTTGAGGACATGCCCAGAAGGGGAAGGGGAAGCTGAGATGAAGTGAGAGAGTAGCATTGACATGTATACACTGCCAAATGTAAAATGGATGTCTAGCAGAAGCTGCTCCAAATCACAGGAAGATCAGCTCAATGCTTTGTGATGACCTAGAGGGGTGGGATAGGAAGAGTGGGAGGGAGGCTCAAGAGGGAGGAGATATTGGAATATATGTATACATATAGCTGATTCACTTTGTTGTACAGCAGAAACAACACAACATTGTAAAACAATTTTACTCCAATAAAGATGAAAAAAATTAAGGTACAATGTTTTTTCAGTAAGAGTTACTATTTATTTTGCAGTGGAATCAAGCTTAGAGTGCTAACTTCTATAAACCTTAAAAAATTGCTATTTTCCACAATAGAATAAATAATATAAGGATAAATATTAAATTGCATAGATTCCACATTTCATACTGGAAATGTTATACAAAGTAAAACATAATCTTGATACATGATTCTAATTATAAACAGTTTGAACACCCTTTAGATTTGAAAAAGGGAAAAATTATAGACATTTATTTACATTATATAAGGGATGAATAGCAGAATTAACTCACTGAGGTACAACTAAGTTGTCTTCAGAGAAAACGGCAATAAGAATTATAAATTGGCCTATGGATTTCACTCCACATGAATAGTTAGCTATGAGGTGTCATGAAGATGCCAAAAATTCTCAAAATATAATTCATTTTCATTGAAATAAATAATTCATTATGATGTATTGCTTTAGAAGGAAGCAGGACAGTGTATCTAAACAGAGAAAGGGTATTACAGTGCCGGATATTTAAAAAAATCAACAAATGATATTTAATTGAATTTGCACTTATTGTTTTATTTTGTTAAACAGGATCATAGGAGTCTACAGCTATTATATATACTTGGTGGATACATTTTTTTTTAAAGTTGAAACACATGCTGAGTAGCTGAAGAGCAAAAATAGGTATAAAGAAAGGGTTTATTCTTGAACCTTGTATATTTTCTTGAACCATATCATCACAATTCTTACAAAGAGTGATTTTTAATACAGCAAAGTAATACACACTCCTTTTGTTGTTGTTCATTAAATAATTTTCAGGTTTCGCTTTTTAAGGACTAATTTATTTTACATAATTCTCTTGCCAATAACTTAATGATAACCAAGGCATAATTTCCTGCCAGATTTAATATTTAGCTGAACAAAATGACCATATAAATTATATGTTGCCTAAATCATTTTACTTAAGGAATTTGTGTGTGTGTGTGTGTGTGTGGTACGCGGACCTCTCACTGTTGTGGCCTCTCCCGTTGTGGAGCACAGGCTCTGGACGCTCAGGCTCAGCGGCCATGGCTCACGGGCCCAGCCACTCCGCGGCATGTGGGATCTTCCCGGACCGGGGCACGAACCCGTGTTCCCTGCATCGGCAGGTGGACTCTCAACCACTGTGCCACCAGGGAAGCCCCTTAAGGAATTCTTGATTGAATTTTGTTATTCCAAGATAATATAATACATATAATAAACCAAATATAGAAGTGACTAATGATAATTCAGGTACATTTTTACATAGCAATGAAGTTAGATTACCTCATTTAATGATTCCAGAGAATCCTCTCAGAGCACACAACAGCTATGTTATTATTAAATTAATTGCCTAGCTCTAACTGGTTTTGAATATATTTTAATAAGTAATATTTTGCCACTATTCCCCATCATTCAATTAACAATATCACATATATATATATTTTTTAATTTCTGTGTTAAATAGCTACTCATCTGTGCATTTTTTCAACTTCAATAAAGATCATTCTATTTGCCTATCAAATATATTTACACATAAATACTTGACTATTCATAAAGCAGCTACAATCATTTAACCTAGATAATAATGCAAGAACAATTTTACTAGAGATCTAAGTTTTTGCAGTTTCCCCTTTGGGATTACATTTGTAGAAATACTGGAAAGGAAAAAAGGGGTTGAAGGGAATTAACTCACAGTAAAATAGGAAAATATCTGGTGATGACTAGTAGGTTTATGAGACAGTGTTTGTGCAATTGCATTCAAATAGTGCACATGCTCTTTTCTCTCCTCCCGTCCTTTCCTCTTCCTCCCTCTCCCCTCCTTTTCCCTTCTCTCCTTTCCTCTGCCCTCCTTTCCTCCACCTCATCTGTCACACTCTCTCTCCTTCCAATCCATCCATCCATCTGCATATATATGTATGTGTATATATATATATATACACATACACACATATGTGTATATATATATAATCTATCCATCTAATCTATCTATATATATATGGAAATTATTATTTCAGTACAACATAATCAAAAACCTCGGTTAATAAATCAAAACTGATTTCCAGTTTACGTTGGAAATTTGCTTAAATATGGGACTTGACTGGAAGCTGACAAAATTATGCATCAGTGTTTATCATCAGTTACTACTTTATTTCTAAGACAGAAGTTCTTTAATTAAAATATGCACATACCCCAAACCACTGTAACACCTAAAAATTAATAATTCTAATATTAAATAGCCTGTCAGTGTTTGCATTTCCTCAGATTTCTTATGCCTTATAATTGCTTTTACAATTTGTTTCAATCAGGAAGCACAAGAAAGCCAGTAACTTGTCATTTATATTTCTCTTGAAAGTCCCTTAATTTATAATTGTCTCTGCCTCTACATTGATGACTTAACTTTTTTTTTCTTTTTTTAAGAAACGGGGCCGGAACTCTAAAGAAAGACCCCGACGTCCGGCGTCTTGCCTCTCGCCCAACCTGGCGACAAAATACAGAGACCGAGGAAGAGGTGCGGAATGGTTGGCGTTATTGGCTGAAGGAATGGACGACGGGGAGTGTGGTGTGGCAGCGCACGGGAAGGGGGCCACTGAATTTGAAGAAGAACCTGTGGACCGCTCAGGCGTTTAGCGAGGACACCTCATTGGGTCCTTTCTTGCTGCCTTCGTGAGCGGGAGGCTGTCCTTACCGGCTCCGGGCCGAGACGGCCGAGGTTCCGCCTGTTCACCGATACATGATTTTCTGCCGTTTCTTGGCAAAAATGGCAACCAGTGATGCCGTTCTCAAGAGACTGGAACAGAAGGGTGCCGAGGCAGATCAAATTATTGAATATCTTAAGCAGCAAGTTGCTCTTCTTAAGGAGAAAGCAATTTTGCAGGCAACTTTGAGAGAAGAGAAGAAACTTCGAGTTGAAAATGCTAAATTGAAGAAAGAAATTGAAGAATTGAAACAAGAGCTAATTAAGGCAGAAATTCAAAATGGAGTATAACAGATACCATTCCCATCTGGTATTCCACTGCAAGCTGATTCTGCGGTTTCTGAAAATGTGATACAGTCTATACCAATAACAGCCATATCTTCTGGGGCCAAAGAGCAGATAAAAGGAGGAGGAGGAGAAGAAAAAAAGATGAAAGAGAAAATTGAAAAGAAAGGAGAGAAAAAGGAGAAAAAACAACAACCAGCAGGAGGAAGTGCTGACTCTAAGCCTATTGATGTATCCCGTCTGGATCTTCGAATTGGTTGTATCATCACTGCCAGAAAACACCCTGATGCAGATTCTTTGTATGTAGAAGAGGTAGATGTTGGAGAAACAGCCTTAAGAACAGTTGTCAGTGGCCTGGTGAATCATGTTCCTCTTGAACAGATGCAAAATCGGATGGTGATTTTACTTTGTAACCTGAAACCTGCAAAGATGAGGGGAGTAGTATCTCAGGCAATGGTGATGTGTGCTAGTTCACCAGACAAAGTTGAAATCTTGGCATCTCCTAATGGGTCTGTTCCTGGAGACAGAATTACCTTTGATGCTTTCCCTGGAGAGCCTGACAAGGAGCTGAATCCTAAGAAGAAGATTTGGGAGCAGATCCAGCCTGATCTTTACACTAATGATGAGTGTGTGGCTACATACAAAGGAGCTCGCTTTGAGGTGAAAGGGAAGGGAGTCTGTAGGGCTCAAACTATGGCCAACAGTGGAATAAAATAAAATAAAACACTTCAGTTACTGAAATACATTAGAGAAAACTTAACAATAAAAAGAAATATATTTGTCACTTGTACCTAAAATAAAAAAAAAAAAAAAAAGAAACGCCATTCATCTTGTTTTATGATTTTGCTGAATATCTCCATGCAGTGTCTTTGAACATATTGCTGTGTCACCTGTATTTTCCTTCAACTGAATGTTAATTCTAGAATCGTGGTCTGATTCTGTTTTGTTTGCTTGTTTACTTTGCTTTTTCCAAGAATACTTCATAGATGGTATACTCTTCCAGCAGGAAACATATAAATGATAATCACTATTTTTCCTATTCCATAATGAACGATAAATCTATCTACCCAGTTCCATTTTTTTTTTTTTTTTTTTTGCGGTACGTGGGCCTCTCACTGTTGCGGCCTCTCCCGTTGCGGAGCACAGGCTCTGGACACGCAGGCTCAGTGGCCATGGCTCACGGGCCCAGCCGCTCCGCGGCATGTGGGATCTTCCCGGACCGGGGCACGAATCCATGTCCCCTGCATCGGCAGGCGGACTCTCAACCACTGCACCACCAGGGAAGCCCCCAGTTGCATTTTTGACATGGATTGCTAAATGTTCAGATTCTATCAGCCCTTCTTCTTGTTTAGCTGTAATACTACACAAAACAACTTTCCCTTAAAGTTTGTTTGCTACTCTGAGGCAGAGCTTGTCCCTGGTAGAGAGATTAAAAATTTATTTCTCTTCATTTGCCAATATTCAGAATATGGAGTTGCTTTCCAGAATTTTTCAAAGGTGACCTATGTGTTATTAATATACATTTCTGAGTAACATAATATTCTGGACTCAAATTATTGGATATGATTCAATATTTCACAATTATCATGCTTATTGATGCTCAAAATTGTCATATCTTTGGCCAGTAGGAGCAAATTCAGGACAACTTCTACACCTTCTTGACATGACCTCTATCTTTATCAGTTTCCTTCTTTCCTGACAAAGTATTTGCATATTTCTTGTCATAGAACTGGAATCAGTTATTTCTCCTCATTCATATTAGTGAGAATGATATTGAGACAATAATCTGTCAATAGTGATATTCATTGGTCTTATCTTTTCCTTTTCAAGGGATAAAGCCAGAAAGTACATATATATATATATATATATATATATATATATAAAGAAAATAAATCATAAGTTCATTCTGATATTTCCAGATCATATGTAGGATTCTGGATATTTACTTCTTTGATTTTATACTGATGTGTTTATCTGAAAAACTTGATTCATAATTATATTGTCATAATTAATAATTTTCTTTATCCTGTAGGCCATTTTCTGAATAAAAATACCAATATTACTATCAACAATTGAATAGTGAAAAGTTCATTTTTTTTCTTTGCAGTTTTTTCTCTTTAAGACATATCCCATCAGTCATATTACTACATTTTAAAATCAATGAAGATATTTGCTCTATATGAGCTATGCAAACAGCTTAATATAATTATATTTGTTTGTTTTATCTTACTTTCATTTTTTCGGATTTGCTCCTGTAATATAACTTTGTTTTATAATTACAAAAAAATACATCCAAAGCTAATTGTACAAAACAGAGAACTGTGACTTTTCTTCATGTGCTCTACTCACAGTATCATCCAACCTATTTTTTACTTAAGAATATATCCAAGAAAGCTATTAATATCAGTGTATATAGCATGTCTTCATTACTAATCCCTTGATTAATTGAAGGATAACTGGATTAAAAACAGTCTTTGACTATTGGTTTAAATTGTTGCTTTTTCTAGGATTATTCATTATGTATTTAATTTCTTTTCATTTTTTGTTATTTATATATTTAATATGACTAAAACATGCAAGATAAAAATGTATAAATAATATTTTGTGTTTTTGTTGATCTCTTTAATATAAATTTATTTACTATAAATCTTTCTCATAACTGCTATTCCATAATTCCAGTTGCTTTGTTTTCATTATCATTTCCAAGATGTTCTGAAATTTCAGACTGTAATTTCCCTTAGACCCAATAGTTGATTAATAAAATTTTGAAATTTCCAAGAAGAATGTGTTTTTAATTATTGATTTTGTCATGGAGTTCTAATTTTATTGTACTTTGGTCAGAGAATACTCTTTCTAATATATATATATATATATATATATATTTTTTTTTTTTTTTTCTTCTGCAGTGTGTGGGCCTCTCACTGTTGTGGCCTCTCCCATTGAGGAGCACAGGCTCCGGACATGCAGGCTCAGCGGCCATGGCTCACGGGCCCAGCAGCTCCGTGGCATGTGGGATCTTCCCGGACCGGGGCATGAACCCATGTCCGCTGCATCGGCAGGCGGACTCTCAACAACTGCGCCACCAGGGAAGTCCTCTAATATTTTTAACTTATTACTGTGAATCATTTTTGGTTACCATAGTGGTAGTCAAGCTTCATGCATATGCCATTTGTAATCAAATTCCCAAACAAGAGAGAACATCATCCTTACAGAAATTTCCTTCATGGCTTCTTTCTCTTTCAATTATTTTACTCATTTACCTATAGAAAACAATAATTCTGATTATTTTCTAGCACATGTTAATCAGGCTTCTTCTAGAAATTCACCTAAATGAATCGGACAGGAAGAGTCTTTTGTGTAAGGATACAATTACCTTCAATTTTTTTCTAATATAAAATTTAAGACTAAATTTATCCCCCAGCTATTTTTATAGCTGTATCATTGTTTGATATGTTATTCTCTCTAGTTCAAAATATTTTCATGTTGTACATGTGTGTGCCTATGGTGTGTATGTATGTGTATGAGAAAGAGATTCTTCCTTGATCTCTGAATTATTTATGTGTATTGTTAATCTTCATAGAATTTATGGTTCCAGAGATATATAATTTATTACCATAATTGTATTTTATTGAGTCTTTTAATTATGCATCTATGTATCTATTTATGTATAGTTTATTTACAATATTATATCAGTTTCAGGTGTACAGCATGGTGATTCAGTAATTTTACAGACTACATTCCAAGTTATAGTAAAATAACCACCATAATTCCCTGTGCTGTGCAACATATTTTTTTGCTTATCTCTTTTATACATAGTAGTTTATATCTCTTAATCCCATGTACCTATCTTTCCCATCCTCCCTTCCCTCTCCCTACTGGTAATCAATAGTATGTTTTCTGCATCCCTGAGTCTGTTTCTGTTTTGCTATATACATTAATTTGTTTTAGTTTTTAAATTCCACATGTAAATGAAATCATGCAGTATTTGTCTTTCTCTGTCTGACTTATTTCACTAAGCCTAATATTCTCTAGGTCAATCCACTTCATTGCAAATAGCAAAATTTCATTATTTTTATGGCTGAGTAATATTCCAGTGTGTGTGTGTGTGTGTGTGTGTATATATATATAAAATATCACACCTTCTTTATCCATTCATCTGTTGATGGACACTTGGGTTGCTTCTGTATCTTGGATATTGTAAATCATGTTACTATGAACATTGTGATGCATGTTACCTTTTCAAATTATTGTTTCTGCTTTTTCTGGATATATACCCAGGAGTGGAATTGCTAGATCATATGGTAGTTTTATTTTCAGTTTTTTGAGGAAACTCCATACTGTTTTCCACAGTGGCTGCAACAATTTACCTTCCCACCGACAATGTACAAGTGTCCCCTTTTCTCCACATCCTCGTCAATATTTATATGTAGACTTTTTGATGAAAGCCGTTTTGACAGTTGTAAGATATCTCTTGCTTTGATTTGCATTTCTCTAATATTTAGTGATGTTGAGCATCTTTTCATGTGCCTGTTAGCCATCAGTATGTCTTCTTTGCCAAAATGTCTATTCAGGTCTTCTGCCCATGTTTTGATCTGGTTGTTTGCTTTTTTTGATATTGAGTTGTATTAGCTGTTTATATTTTTTTGGATATTAACCCCTTGTTGGTCATATCTTTTGCAGATATTTTCTCCCACTCAGTAGGTTGTCTTTTCATTTTGTCAATGGTTTCCTTTGCTATGCAAAAGTTTTTTTTAAGTTTAATTAGGTCCCATTTGTTTATTTTTTATTTATTTATTTTGCCTTAGGAGACAGATCCAAAAAAAAAAAAATACTGCTGCAATTTATGTGAAAGAGTGTTCTGCCTATGTTCTTTTCTAGGGGTTTTATGGTTTCAGGTCTTACATTTAGGTCTTTAATCCATTTTGAGTTTATTTTTTGTATATGGTGTGAGGAAATGTTCTAATCTCATTCTTTAACATGTAGCTGTCCAGTTTTCTCAGCACCACTTATTGAAGAAACTGTCTTTTCTCCATTCTTTCCTCCTTTGTCATAGATTAATTGACCATAGTTGTGTGGGTTTTTTTTTCTCTATTCTGTTCCATTGATCTGTGTCTGTTTTTGTGCCAGTACCATGATGTTTTGATTACTGTAGCTTTGTAGCATAGTTTGAAATTTGGGAAGGTGACACCTCCAGCTTTGTTGATTTCTCTCAAGATTGTTTTGGAAATTAGGGGCTTTTGTGGTTCCATATAAATTTTAGAATTATTTGTTCTAGTTCTGTGAAAAATGTCATGGGTATTTTGATAGAGATTGCCTTAAATCTGTAGATTGTTTTGGATATTATGGCCATTTAACAATATTAATTCTTCCAACCCAATAGCATGAGATATCTTTCATTTCTTTGTATCATCTTAAATTTTCTTCATCGGTGTTTTATATCTTTCAGAATATAGGTATTTCACCTCCTTGGTTATGGTTTTTCCTAGGTATTTCACTATTTTTGATATGACCTTAAACATGTTTTTAACTTTCTTTTTCTGATAGTTTATTATTAGTGTATAGAAAAGCAACAAATTTCTATATATTAATCTACTATCCTGCAATTTTACTGAATTCACTTATTAGTTCGAATAGTTTTTTAGTGGAGACTTCAATGCTTTCTACATAAAGTTTTATGTCATCTGCAAATAGTGGCAGTTTTACTTCTTCCTTCAAATTTGGATTCTTTTTATTCCCTTTCCTTGTCTGATTGTTGTGACTAGGACTTCCAATACTATGTTAAATAGAAGTGGTGAGAATGGGTATCCTTGTCTTCTTCTTGAATTTAGAATTCCTGAGTATGATGCTAGCTGTGGGTTTGTTTGAGCCTTTTAAATTATTTGACATTTGTTTAAATTTCATCAAATGCTGTATCTTGCTGAATGTCCCATGTACAATTGAAAAGAATGCATATTGTGAAGGTTTTAGGTTCAGTGTTCTATACATCACAACCAATTCCAGGTGATTGAGAGTGTTTTTTAAAACATCTATATCTTTATTAACATTTTTCCTAGTTGTTGTTATAAATTTCTGAAAGACAAGTTTAATGTTACACATTCAGCTTATCATGTAGTCTATTTCTTTATGTCTATCAATTCTTGTTTCATAAATTTAGAAGCTGTTATTTGATCATATATAAATTTTACATATGTTTTTAATATATGTCCAAAAGTGAACATATATTTTTTAACATATATATTTTTGATTGTTTGATTTTTCTGAATAATTCATCTTTCATAATTATGAAATACTACCCTTCATCTCTTGCATTTATATTTGTCTTAAAATTTACTTTTTTCCCATATAAATTTAGCACACACAGTCCACTTATTCTTCTTATGCTTTGAGTTGGTATTTTTCTGTTCAATTACTTTCAACATAACACTTTATATAAAAATATCATTTTTAGAATTAGTTTTCTCCATTCTGTCAATATCTTTCATTTAATTGGCATATTTAGTGCAATAATTAACATCTAGTGCAATTATTTTTAAAATTGAATTCTAGAATTTTATTTTAATTTATTGTTTATCTTCCTCTTTTTTATTTCTGTCTCTCTTTTCTTTTTTTTTTTTTTTTTGCAGTACGCAGACCTCTCACTGTTGTGGCCTCTCCCATTGCAGAACACAGGCTCTGGATGCACAGGCTCAGCGGCCATGGCTCACAGGACCAGTTGCTCCACAACATGTGGGATCTTCCCAGATCAGGGCATGAGCCCGTATGCCCTGCATCAGCAGGCGCACTCTCAACCACTGCACCACCAGGGAAGCCCTGTCTCTCTTTTCTTGTTTCTTTTGGATTACTGGAATATTTCTAGACTTTTAGTTTATTTAATGACATTTTCAATAAGACTATTTGCACACATTCTCATTGCTTGCTCTAGCGATTAAAATACACCTCCATAAGTTTTCATAGTCTTCTAAAAATAATATATTTACACCTGACATAAAACATAGAAAACTTGTGACTGCATATAAAAATTTGTTCACTGCAAGTCCTTCATACTGTAGTTGTCATAGATACTACATTATGACTACATATGTTTTAAAACCCCAAAGACAATGATATATTATAATTTTCTTTTAAAATACTTATACATTGTTAAGAATATTAAAAAGGAAAATATCCTTTGATTCATCATTTTTTTCTTTTCTTTGATTCCTCTTCCAGATTTAATATCTTCTAATACCATTTCATAACATTATCCTTCATTTCAAAGAAATTCTTTCCACATTTCTTGAAGTTCAGATTTTCTGTTCTGGCAAAAGATTCTCTTTGTTTCTTTTTTCTGAAAACATCTTTATATAAATTTCATTTTTAAAATATATTCTTAGTGGATGTAGAAATTAATTTTGGTGACACTTTAAAAATACTGTGTTCCATTGTCTTCAGACCTCCATTGTTTCTGAAAAGAAGTCCATGATCATTTAAATCATTATTCCTCTGTGCTTAGCATGCTTCTTTCTCCTGGTGGTTCTTATAAGATTAATGTAGATTTTCTCTTTATTTTTTGTTCTCAGTGGCTTGATGAGAAGTCTTGGTAATTTTCTTTGTTCTTATCCTATGTGGGTTTTGCTGGGCTTCTTGAATCTGTAAATTTGTATCTACCACTATGTTTGCAAAAATTTCAGCCATTATTTCTTTAAATAATGTGTCTCTTTTTAAGACTCCAATTGCAAATATCTTAGAGTTTTTGATATTTTTCCACATGACCCTAAAGGTCTGTTCCTTTATTTTTCAATCTTTTATCTATTCTTGAATTTCCACAGAAAAATACTCTATTAGTCTAGGTTTATGTAAGTAAATATTAAAGAATCAAATGTCATTTTTGATAGGATAGTATTATGTTTTAAACATTAAGATTTAGCAATAAAAATGGTGAAGTTTATTATAGTGTGTTAGTATATTCAGATAGCTTCATCCTGTCTACTGATTTATCTATTTACATGTCAATAATCTACAACAGAGGTTGATAAACTGTGGCCCATGCTCTGGCCGTCTGTTTTTCTAAATAAATGTTTACTGGCTTACAGATACTTCCTTTTCTTTACATATTTTCTAAGACTTCTTTTGTACTACAATGCCAGAATTAAGTAATTGCAACAGAGATCATAAGAACCAGATGTCTAAAATATTACTATCTTGACTTTTAAAGAATAAGTTTGAGAACTCCTGATATTGAATATAGATAATTTAAAAATACAGCAAAATATCTCTATATTAATGAGTTTAAGAGATTAGGTGTTATAATTAGCAGCAAGTTATAAACCATTTTTGTGAGAATAATTTGTGTATAATTCATTAATAACATATCTAATGAATACGTATGTCCCCACTGAGAAGCAAAGAATGATTTATTCATTATCTGGTTTTGAATACAAAACATATTAGCAACAGTTTTTTCATATATGAAAAGAAAATCATCACTGATACTAATGACATAGTAATTAATTGAAAATCAATCTAGTGAAATCTGTATGTTCTAATTGTTGCTTAGAGAAGAAAAAATATATTTTATAATAACTTGACAAGAAGTCAGGTAATATACTAATACTTGTCACTAGTCTATTATCTGGACTAGTGCACAATAAAAGTTAAATTTTGGTTATATAGTAAATATATATAAAAGATTTATAAAAATACTTCTCCTAAATCAAAAGCTAATGGACATTAATGATCCTATCACTAAAAAAATTATACAAGGAATTGTTTCAAAATAAATCAAAGTGAAAATACATAAGGTATTCTTATAAATAAGAATTCAGGATGCATCACTAGATTTCTAGGTACTGAATTTAATCATCACATAAAGATTATCAAGTATTTTAAAGGTATTAAGAGAGAGAGCCCAAGGCACATGTTATATGCAAATCAATTACAAATTAAATCAATGTATCATTTTATATTGAGCAAAGGATAAAAAGTTCCTGAGACTGTCCTAAACTAGGACAGAAATGGACTTCCCTGGTGGCGCAGTGGTTGAGAGTCCGCCTGCCGGTGCAGGGGACACGGGTTCGTGCCCCGGTCCGGGAAGATCCCACATGCCGCGGAGCGGCTGGGCCCATGAGCCATGGCCGCTGAGCCTGTGCGTCCGGAGCCTGTGCTCCACAATGGGAGAGGCCACAGCAGTGAAAGGCCCGCGTACTGCAAAAAAAAAAAAAAAAAAAATGTAGGACAGAAATAACTATTGACGAAACAAATGTTTGGCTAATTATCTTAGGAGAAGATCTGGGAAAATAGATGAATTCAGATCTGTGCCTGACAGGTACAAGGACAGAAACTTTATCACATCAACAGGAAGGGAAATCCTAAAACAAAGAATCCTGGACTGAAAACTCAGTCCCTTCGTTAAGAGAGTGAATGAAAACTGGTGAATGGAAACTATGGAAATTGGCCACAAGTCAACCAAAAATCACTTAAGATCATAGCAATGACTGACTGTACATACATTTCTTTAACTAGTACTTGCTATATTAAAGTCATTCTTAAAGGATCTTACCTGTATATCAAATAAAGAAGACAATAAGAACTAATGTTTATGTAGTGCTCAATCTGCTTCAGGCACTATTTTAAGTGCTTTAAAACATTAATTTATGTACTCTTCAAAAGACAGTTTCTCTATATCCACAGACTCACGTTAACTGTCCTAGAAACCTGTTCTTAACTCCTGTTCTACCACAAAACCAAATTTTAAAGAGAAAATATTGAGTTCTGCAAAGTTTGGAGGTCCCTAAGACCATTCCCACTTCTCACACAAACTACAAGTCCAGGGGTCCCTAGGACCACCTTTCAGTTCAATAATTCACTCAAGACTCACAGAACTCATTGAAAGCTGTAATATCACAGTCACTATTTAATAGAGTAAAAAGATACAGATTAAAATCATCCACAGGAACAGAGGCATGGGATAGAGTCTAGAAGACTTCCAAATTTGAAGATTCCAGTGGAACTGTGAACAATACTGATAGTTCTCAGCAATAATGTATAGCAATATACATAGAGTATGGGTAACCAGGGAAGTCACCAAAGACCTGGTATCCAGAATTTTAGTGGGATTTGGTCATGTGGATATGGCTGACTGCCCATGTGGCTGACCTCAGCCTCTAGCCTATGCAGAGATCTAGCTGATACCTTCTGGTTCAAAGCTCCCATGATAAAGTATTGTCAGTATAGACTATCAGGCATGTCCCAAGGCCCCCTGGAAAACAAAGTCATTTTTTCAAGTAGGATATTCCAAGGGATTAGAGATTAGCTCCCAGAAAATGAGGGCAAAGACCAGAACTCTTTTTGAGTAAGGTTAATTCTTTAAGTACACTAGTCTGTAGCTGTACTTTACCTTGATTGAGCTCTTTATGTTCATATAAATATGGAAGGTACAGAGAAAATACCTTTTTCAGATATTTATTAAAGGAAATTGTACTGTAACTAAGTGATAAACACAAAAATATATCTAGTTGTACAGTCCATCTTATCCAAATATGCTACTTCTCTAAATGGCACACTAAAATCCCTTTCAAATTATTGTTATATGGCCTCAAAAGTATCCTGCATATTTTCCTTCACCTGACAAATGGAAAATGTCTTTGGTGAGGAAATACGTACTGAAAATGATTATTATAATTTGTTCCCCTCTTGTCATGGATGCAAGAAATTTCTAAGAGAGATATAACCTAAAATACAGTAACAACTAAGTATGCTGCAATTTCCTGTCTTGGGAAATTATCCTTTTCCCTAATTATGAATCAAACTCTCATTACCAAGACATTCAGAAAAGTTGTAAAGGACAAGTATAAACCCTTACTTTGTAGTCAACACAAGGTACAAGAATAACAAAGTAGGGAACTTACAGTGCGGTGTAGCTGAACTGTTTGGCACAATTTGAAATACTTTACATAAATATTTGTTCCCTGGCTTTATAAGTTGAAATTAAAAAGTAAATATACCTTTAAATAAGCTTACTACACTGAACTAAACATGGTAAACTCCATGTATCAGTAAAGAAATATGCCTATTTGTGTTATAGTATGAACATGCGTAAATCAGATACTTTGTTTTGAACACTATTCAGAATGTGGTAATGTGGAATTACCTTTCAAAATTTTCAGTACAGCTATTAGAATATAGTAGCTGCTGGCATTCTGACTTCTAGCTATAATGACTACTTGCACTGAAAATAAAATGCATCATTTTTGGACATTCATTTTCAATTTCATCTTCCAAGTAGAATGTTATCATGTACAAGATCAATAGAGTGATCTGACCAAACACACAAATCAGATTACACTCTCCCTCTTCCACCATTAAAATTTAAACCTATAAGAGAACATAATACATCATTCAAAGGTTTCCAAATTTTTGCAACATTTTCTATAGCACACAAGAGAATTTCTTTTGGCAAGCTAATGAAATCCAACTAATTGGATATTTTATTTAATACAAGTTTCATTGAGGTCATGTTTATAATGTCATTAATCAACTTTCCCTTTTTTTATTAACTGATTCATGGCAAATAATGCACACTTTATTTTATATTTTCTATTTTGCACATTGAACATCCATTTAAAATACATTTATTTTTCAGAGGTGTCTCATAACATGTCTCCCAGCAGCGAATATTACCCAGAGGTCATTGTGTACCCAAATTCTTTGGCTAAACTCATAAACTATAATTTCTGTAAATTGTAATTTACAGAATTTATAATTTATTTTTTATAAATCATAATTCATATAATTTTATAAATTATATAATTTATAATTTCATAAAGTATAATTTATTAAGCCAAAATCTATTTTTAAAAGAGTATTGTGTTGAAGATTTATCTCGAAGGGAGGGAAACACTCTTTTTCAAGGATATTTTTAGCTCCTGATGAAAACTGGTCATAAAAAAGTGTTGAATAAAATTAATTTAGATATGTTACAGGACTTCACTAAAGAGATATCTATGAGCTGCCTCAGGCTACTGGAAAGTGTTAAACATTTCTCATAACTAATCTAATAACCACCCAATAATAGAATGAAATATTTCATCATAACCTATTAGTTCCCCTTCCTTTACCACAATTCATTCTACTCACAGTTATCAAGGGACAACTATCAGATATGTGTAAGTCTCAATCCTTTCTTAAGCTAACAGTAAATACAAAATACAGGCCAAAGTAAAATGCAGACCACAGTTGATATTTCTACATGTGTTGCATGCATATCAGAAAAGTACATAATTTTAAAACTATGAGAAGAAATTTGATTTAAGTAGCAATAGGATAATCGTCATCTCAGAGATTTTTACTCTTATTTTTTAAGGGGGAAAGGGCACAGATGTATTTGTTTGTATAATCTGTACAGGCACAATCAGGCTGATTCAATAGCAGGGAAAATTCTTATTAGCAGCAAGTAATCAGTGAATAACGCAGCAGGAGAAAATGCTTTATTTTCTAATTTCTAACTCTAATCTCTATTTTCTAATATATTAATTTATTTGCATGACTGTTTTCCGCAAATATGACTGCTTAATACAGTTAAATAGGTGGAGGTATTTTTGTTTTTAAAAATGCCATACACTACACATTCATTTTTAAAAATATTTAAAAATAGACTTATCTTTGAACTTCATAACCAATAAACCATCATTTTGTTATTTAAATCATGTGAGATTTCATAAAATTACATATACCTATAATACTTTGATCTAAATTCAGGGTTTTTTTAAATTCCGATTTAATTAAATAATGAATTATAGTATAGTATTCATAGTGAAACCCAACTGATCTCCATGCTTTCACATATGCAAAATCCCCTACATTATAGATCAAAACAGTGTGCCTTTATCTGAAGTCAACCCAAAATTGCTAGTGCTCATGTTTTTCCCATCAGTTTATCTAAATGAGTGATTACAAACAGCAACTAGCCTACTGCCCACTCCAGATTCTGTGTCATTATTCACTGGCCCATTCCTTCCCTCACTCCCAGAAACCACATATGGATTCTATTTTCTAAATGCCTCCTAATTTTTCTCCTACCAATTGCCACTAATTTGGTCATGCTATCATTAATTCTTCCCTGAATTTCTGCGAGTTATCATTGTTGCCTGATAAGCCACTGTTCTCTACCTTTTAGTCAAAGTATGTCATACCCCTCCTTGAAAATATTCAACAATATCATTCTTACCAAATTACCACATTTCTCTTATTTGCTCCACTGACATCTTACTTAATTCACCATGTAACTTATGAAAAACATTGTCTTTGCATATTTACTTTCTCTGTGTTTGTTTAGGTATTTAAGAACATCATCCCTTAAGATAGACTAGCTTCTTAAGGTAGATGACTTCAAAAGTATCCTGACTATTTTCCTACACTGAAAATTGAAAAATATATTTCGTAATGAAAATATATTACATACTCCTGTGTATACATTTACTAGCTGTGTAATCTTGGTCAAGTTATTTAACCACTCTGTAGCTCAGTTTTCTCATCTGTTAGATGCAGATAACAATAGAATTTATCACACAGAATTGATGTAAACATTGCATACAATAATATGTCAAAGCACACAGAATAGTGCCAGAAGCACATTAAACACTATATCAATATTAGCTATTATTTCTTAAGTAGTATATGAAAACAAAAAAGTTTTCTACTCATCATTACCTAAGACAGTATTTCTTAGAGTTTATGCTAAATTGTTATATGTTAAAGAATATATCTACCATTAATAAGTTAATTAATTCATGAATAAACTCAAAATGATTGTTAAATGAAGCAATAGATATTACTTTCCACCCAAAAGCTAGAGGATATGATGGAATTCTATATGCATAATTGTTATCAAAAAAAGTTAAGCACAATGTCAGTAATGATTACATGCTATAAATACACTATAATAAATAAAGTTTTTAATTTTCATCAATTCCATCACCTTGTTTAGAAAATAAACATAAGCAATTTATTTCTATCATTTTTATAATTGGTTGCCTTCTTATTCAAGATAAGCAAACTACAATGGTATCCTATAACTAAAAGATACAAAGATTTCTATCAATTTCCATTAAAATAATAATTAGTGTTGAATTCTTTCTCATTCTTTATTTTATAAGAAATAACCCAATATTACTTTGGGATCAGAAGGCACCCTGTACATAACTAAGCTACATATATTAATGATACAATTATAGTGGTTTTTATAAAAGTCCTTCTACAAGTAAGAACTCCACTATGAAAAAATTATGATGCAGATAGAGCCTAAAGTGTATTATACCTAGAGACCTTCAAATATTTTTGTGAGTTTATTTTACCAATCTCTTCTCAAAACATTATCTTAAAGCATCTTCTCTAAGAGAATGACAGCATTTATTATAATAAGGTGGGTAAGGAATAAATATTTTGAGTGTGAGGCATTTTCTAGCATAGGCTGTGTCCCATTAGTGTGGTTCCAGGTAGTCAGAGAGCAGCAGGAGATATCAATACATATTAACATTTAAGAATTTCTCATTTAGACATTTATTTTCCTTTTTAAAAGTGTAATTAATGAATAAGCTATATCAGTTTCTTGCAGCCCCAATACTATGCTGGCCAATCTCTGTTTACCTAAAGGTGTCACCTTGGGGAAGCTCATTTTGGAATCCCTTTCCTACTGCCCAAGCAACCCATGGGGTTCCCATTCCCACTACTTCACTGGGGAAAATAGACTTACATTCTCTGTTAGGATTCATAATATACTTTCCATAGAAAACAGTTTTATAAGCCGTGGTTAATAATAATGAAAATGTTGCAATCAATAACATTCTTTTTAACATGATGGTAAATAGTACTTGTGAACTAACCTCGAGAACAAATCACCTTTTATGGTATGATTTCTAAGAGGAATGAAAAAGAAAATCTGCATTTAAAAGCATTAAACTTCTTAGGCTGCAGCTTTCGGAATATAGCAAAAATGTAAGTCAGGGAATATTTCTAAATTTACATTCAATAATTAAAAGTTTTTACCACAGTATAATATTAACCACAATGCAGTAAACTATTTTTTTAGTTTTAACTGCACTGAATTCAGTAACTGAGAAAATTATTGAGCCTGAGTATTTACAACAGCTTTTAATTTCTGATTAGTCCCTCTCCAAAGAAGATATACAGATTGCCAACAAACACATGAAAGAATGTTCAACATCACTAATTATTAGAGAAATGCAAACCAAAACTACAATGAGGTATCACCTCACACCAGTCAGAATGGCCATCATCAAAAAATCTACAAAGAATAAAGGCTGGAGAGGGTGTGGAGAAAAGGGAACCCTCTTGCAGTGTTGGTAGGAATGTAAATTGATAGAGCCACTATGGAGAACAGTATGGAGGTTCCTTAGAAAACTAAAACTAGAAATACCATATGACACAGCAATCCCACTACTGGGCATATACCCTAAGAAAACCATAATTCAAAAAGAGTCATGTACCACAATGTTCATTGCAGAACTATTTACAATAGCCAGGACATGGAAGCAACCTAAGTGTCCATCAACAGATGAATGGATAAAGAAGATGTGGCACATATATACAGTCAAATATTACTCAGCCATAAAAAGAAACAAAATTGAGTTATTTGTATTGAGGTGGATGGACATAGTCTGTCATATCGAGTGAAGTAAGTTAGAAAGAGAAAAACAAATACTGTATGCTAACACATATATATGGAATCTAAAAAAAAAAAAAAATGGTTCTGAAGAACCTAGGGCAGGACAGGAATAAAGACAGAGCCGTAGAGAATGGACTTGAGGACACGGGGAGGGGGAAGTGTAAGCTGAGACGAAGTGAGACAGTGGCATGGACTTATATACACTACCAAATGTAAAACCGATAGCTAGTGGGAAGCAGCCGCATAGCACAGCGAGATCAGCTCAGTGCTTTGTGACCACCTAGAGGGGTGGGATAGGGAGGGTGAGAGGGAGACGCAAGAGGGAGGAGATATAGGGATATATGTATAGCTGATTCACTTTGTTATAAAGCAGAAACTAACACATCATTGTAAAGCAATTATACTCCAATAAAGATGTTAACTTGTTTTTTAATAAAAAAAATAAAGACACAGGAAGAATGAAATATATCAAATAATATTGTATGGGTATTGGCTAAAATATTAAAGGGGAAAATCTGAAACACCAAAACAATTTAACCAGATTTTCTATGATGTCTAGATTTAATTTACTGAAAATAACACAACAAATAACATAAATCATTAAAATACAACTAGTGAGGAGGATGAGTCAATCCATAAACCATTAAAGAATGAAGGGATATTGCATTTTACTTATCAGCAAATATCTATAAATTAAAAGAAAAAGAAATTTGGCAAAAAAAAATGCACATATTAAAAGATATTCACTAAAGTTCTTCCCATCACCCAAGAAGCATGCTACAACTGCTTTACTATGACATCTCAAATATTGAAGTTTTATTAACTGTGAAATAAATACATTGGTATTATTAGCCAGAGATTGCCAATAATACCAATATATTTGGTTATTGGTATTATTATACCAATATTATAATCCACATCACCATATTTCTCATCAATCAAGAAATTGTCATTTTTTTTTCCACAGAGTATCTTGAAGTTCATATTGACTAAATGTCAGTGAGGAAGAGATTGAACTCTTTGGGATAGTGATCATGCACTTTCATTCTTGTCTCCATCACTTTCAGCCATTTGAACAGATTTTGGCACTTTTCTTCTGGAAATGTGTGCACACATGTACTAGTAATAGAGGATTAAAGTGCTAGAGGCTTCTTTACATTCCAGAGATATGAAATCCTCAATGTGTTTCAAGCAGTGTCTTAAACAAAGTAAACTCTTAAACAAAATAAACAAAATTAATTCATAGGAATAATTTAAAATTTTTCTTGGATCATTCTGATAGTTTTTATGTGGATAATTCAACCTTACATATTAAGAACATTAGTTAACGTCTCTGTAGACAAAAGATGACTGCTTGTATTGTGTGTAGTACACTTTTTTCATTCCAAGATTTCCCAAATAAGCCAAAGAGTTTCCTTACCACTTAACCAATAAGATATATCTCTCAAACTTTTGTCCTAATTCAAGAATAGTGAAAAATATTTTTATATTTTATCATTAAGTTTCCTTGAATTCATTGATTTTTTTGAGTAAAATGCTAGCATTTTTGTGTATTGTATATACTACATCAATTCTTTGAAAATTCAAGTGTTCATTGATATATCTTCTTTCACTTTTTTATTTCACAGGAAACTTTATAGTATACAATAACTTTGAAAGTTTGTCTAACTGCCTAACTACTATAAAACCTACTATAAAATCTCCTACAAGCCTGTGAAGTCCACGCTATTTTATTAAAAATATAAATCTATACATGTATGTAGATATGTATGTATACTTATACTTGTAAATGAAGACTTAATTTATTATATTGTTTAAGGAGGTAATCTATAATTTAATACATTTGTATGAATATGGAAAGTAGGAGAAGGTGTTTTTTTCATGATATTTAGTGCAAGAGTACAATGTGTTGTGTTACTTTAACACCTGCTGTGCTGCCACATGTCAATCCATGCTCTCCTCATCACCCTTCACTTGCACAAACATCAAACAGAAGGGACATTGAGTAGGATGATTTCATTTGGAATAATTTCCTTATGAATTAACAGCATTGTAAGTCATGTATGAAACCTACTCAGATTTCTAGCTTTAGCTCATCTCCCATTTTCTGATGGAACATTCCCAGATATTGATAATCCCTATTCAGGTTTCATTTCTCAGAAATACAATGTTTTCAAGAATCAGTAAGCCCTCCAAATGTGTCAATCCTTCAGTGTCTTTTTTGATTGTTTAATTCTAAAATGTTGACTCTGGTCATATCTGTTCTTTTTATCTGGTATTTTGAAGAACTTATCTGAAGTATTTCTCGACTACTTCACATACACTTTTTTCCAGTTATATTGAGATATAATTGACATATATTTTGTAAGTTTAGGGTGTACGATGTGTTGATTTGATACACATGTATATGGCAAAATGATTACTGCCTTAGGTTTAGCTAACACCTTCATTCATCACAAAATTACCATTTCTTTTTTTGTGTTGAGAATATTTAAAATCTACTCTCTCAGTAGCTTTCAAGTATATAGACAATATTGTTAATTATAGTCACCATACTGTGCATTAATTAGATTCCCAGAATTTATTGGTCTTCTAATTGGCAGTTTGTAACTTTTGACTAATATCTGTTCATTTCCTTCACTGCACAGCCCCTGGTAACCATCATTCTACTCTCTGCTTCTACAAATTCAGCTGTTTAAAGATGCTGCACATAAATGATATCAGAGTGTTTTTCTTTCCCTGACTTATTTTGTTTAACACAATGCCCTCAAATTTCATCCATGTTCTTTTAAATGTCAGGATTTCCTTTTTTTGTGGCTGAATAATATTCTATTTTATATAAATCTATGTAAATATAAAGTTATCTATATTTCACATCTTCATTATCCACTCACCTGTTGATAGTCACTAAGGTTATTCCATACCTTGGCTAAGTGAATAATGGAGCAATAAACATGGAAATGCAGATATCTCTTTGAGATCCTGTTTTCATTTCCTTTGGATATATACCCAAAAGTGGAATTACTGAATCATATGGTAGTTCTATTTTTAATGTTTTGAGAAACCTCCATACTGTTTTCCATAGTGGCTATACCAATTTACATTCCCACCAACATGCACTAAAATTTGTATGGAACCACCTGAGAAAAAAGAATATAGCTGGAAGTATCACACTTACTGATTTCTAACTATACTACAAATTTATAGTAATTCAAAAGAGTACAAGACTGGCATACAAATAGACACATTGATCAATGGAACAGAATAGAAAGCCCTGAAATAACCCACCCCCCATATACAGTTAACTTATATTTGACAAGAGCCCAAAATACTCAATGGGGAAAGGATAGTCTTATCAACATATGGTATTAGGAAAACTGGAACACAACATGCAGAAAAATGATATTGGACCCCTATCTTACATCAGTCACAAAAATTAACTTAAAGTAGATTAAAGACTTAAAAATAAAATTAGAAACTGTAAAACTCCTGAAAAAAACATAGGGAAAAATCTTCACGTTGGTCTTGGCAACAATTTTTTTGAATATGACACCAAAATCACAAGCAACAGAAGCAAAACTCACTAGGTGGTACACATCAAATTCAAATACTTCTACTGAGCAAAAGAAACAATCAACAAAATGAAAACAAGGACTCCCCTGGTGGCGCAGTGGTTAAGAATCCGCTTGCCAATTCAGGGGACACAGTTTCGATCCCTGGTCTGGGAAGATCCCACATGCCATGGAGCAACTAAGACCGTGTGCCACAGCTACTGAGCCTGTGCTCTAGAGACCATGAGCCACAACTACAGAGCCCACGTGCCACAGCTACTGAAACCCACACGCCTTAGAGACCCTGCTCCACAACAAGAGAAGCCACCGCAATGAGACGCCCACGCACCGCAACGAAGAATAGCCCCCACTCGCCACAACTAGAAAAAGCCTGAGCGCAGCAACAAAGACCCAACACAGTCAAAAAATTAAAAAAATAAGTTTAAAAAAATGTAAACAATAGAATAGTAGAAATATTTGCAAAGTGTATAGTTTGATAAGGGGCTAATATTCAAAATATATAAAGAACTCATACAAATCAATAAAAGAACACAAACAATCTGATAAGTAAAAAATAAGCAGAGGAACTGAATAAACATTTTTCCAAAGAAGGCACACAAATGGCTAAGAAGCACATGAAAACATGCTCAACATCACTAATCATTGGGGAAATGCAAATCAAAACCACAGTGAGATACTATCTCACGCCTGTTAAAATGGCTGTCATCAAAAAAACAAGAGATAGCAAGTGTTGGCAAAAATGTGGTGAAAAGAGACCTTTCAAATATACTTTGAGACAATGTCCAAGTGACATACTCCCAGTTAAGGTAACCCTGATTGTAGGAAATCATGTCCAGGTAAGCAGATTTGAAGGAACTGGTCATACTTAGTTTGAAAAGAAGACCTAGAGGGCAATTTGATCATTACATGGTGTTCAACATGAATAAGAGACTAGATTTATTTTCTGTTGCTTTAGAGGGTAATAGATGAGACATTAATATCAACATACAATTACATTTTAGAGGAAGGAGAGGATAGCCTATTATCTAAGATCTAATTAGATCTATGGATAGCCTAGGAACTGAGCAGAGAGTGAACCAAATGAGAAAATGTATCAGGAAGGTATAAGGTCTAAAGACATAAGAAAATATATTTATTAGTCAATTAATTTGAGTCAATTCATCAATATTTCAGGAAATAAGTATGAAAAATGCAAGAATACATGACTTTTCTCTTTTGCTCTTTATCACTGTTACTCTCAGCCATGCTTAATCACTTCTCCTCATTCTTTCAGAATAAATGAGATTTAAGAGCTCAGTGGAGAACAACAGAAGACCAAGTGAGTCCTACTAGCAACAAGGCACATGGCCAATCAGTGGCTCATTTTCCTCACCTTGGCTCAGAAGCACAGTTGAGAGATGAAGCCATATTTTCTGGATTCAGAGACTTACCTCTCACCTCCACAGGGAATGCAGTTGTCAGTGGTCCTGAATATGTCTATTCTAAGGTAAAACTCTAAAAGTAGTTGGCTGAACAATCAATCCTGGCCGAAGAGGAAAAAAAAATGCTTTAATTAACTTTATCTTTCACAAACACACAAACACTAGTGTTTTTAAGTTACAAGCATCTGAAATTCACTTCAGTTGTAAAAAGTGTGATATTTTATAAATAAATGAATTAAGAGTTTTAGGGAAGTAAGTTATAAAGAAACAGAAATGCACAAGAAACAATTTGGAAGGGGGGAGAAAAAAATTAACAAGATCAGTGTAGTCTCATTATAGTCAAGATTTCACAGGTGAAATATTCTGAAAAGTAGAAAAATAGTAAATTATTCATGGAAATGTATAAAACCATTAATAAAATGTATCTTAGTATATAAATATACAAATAAAACATATCAAGGTAATTTAGGCAGCCTCTCTTTAGCATTGAACAAAGCAACAAATCTATTACATATCTAACCTTTTTCTTCCTCTCTCTCTCTCCGTCTCTCAAATAATGCAATTCATTGCTTTAACTGTTTATAATTTTTTTTTTTTTGGCGGTACGCGGGCCTTTCACTGTTGTGGCCTCCCTGGTTGCGGAGCACAGGCTCCGGACGCACAGGATCAGTGGCCATGGCTCACGGGCCAGGCTGCTCTGCGGCATGTGGGATCCTCCCGGATCGGGGCACGAACCTGTGTCCCCTGCATCGGCAGGCGGACTCTCAACCACTGTGCCACCAGGGAAGCCCCTGTTTATAATTTTAAAAAATAATACTTCTGTATTAAATATTTGTCCTTCCCCTTTTTAAAATAAATAATTTCTTGTGTTTAAATAAATCAGCATGCTTGTGTACTCCTGTTATATTCTAACTGAACATTACTTGTTGTTAATAAGACGTACAGATTGCAAACAAACATATAAAAATTGTTCAGTACAATTAGTTATTGTTACTCACTAGTATGGCTAAAATTTTCTAAAACCTATGATACCAACTGTTGAAGAGAATGTGTAAGAACAAAAATTGCAGTAATTTGAAAGTTTAACAAAAATAAACAACTTGTTAAAGAGACTTAGGAAAAAAGAAAAAGAGAAAATAGAAAATGTATGAGGGGTTAGATATTACTTTAGACCCTACAGACATTAAAAAGATACAGTGAGAAATATTATGAACACCTTTTTGCAAATAAACTCAATAATTTGAATAAAACAGACAATTCCTACAAAACACAGTTTACTAAAATTTAAGAAATGGAAAATCTATATAGCTATATACATTAAAAAATGAATTCATAACCAAAATTTTCCCATAAAGAAAAAAACTGATCCAGATGGTTATAAACTATATCAAATTTTTAAGGGAGAAATATTTCAAATTTTATAAAAGCTCTTTCAGGATATAGAAGGGGAAAGATCAGAAGTTTATTACAAATACAATTGTGTCCTTTTCATCCACAAAGAATAAGAATAAGCATGTGAGATGATAACATGATGTTTCTGCTTAAAGGAAATGTCTTATCATGGCTTTAGAAGCAGGTAATTTTCTGATATTTGTTGTAATAAGACACATTTAGAAGTATCAACTGTAGTCTGCATTATACATTGTCCTATATTTTGTATTTACTGTTATTTTTGAGAGATATACCTATCTGATAGCTACCTTTTATAACTTTGAGCAGAATAAATGTGTGAAAGGAAGGGGAACTAATAGGTTGTGAAGAAATTTTTCATTCTATTGTTGGTGGTTATTAGATTAGTTATCATGAGAAATGTTCAACACTTTCCAGAAACCTGAGGCAGCCCATAGATATCTCTTTACCGAAGTCCTATAGCAGACAACTAAATTAATTTCATTCAAAATATATTCATTTGATAACTTTTGTATGAAGTTATCAAACTTACTGAGAACCAAAGATATCAATGAAAAATAATGATTCCTTCTCTCTGCCCCCAGTATCACAGATACTATTTAAGAGAAGCTTGAGAAATGAATTTTTAAAAAATACAATATATTTCTATAAATACTACAGCATCCACAAGGAAAAGGTAAATCACCTCATTCAGAGAGCATCAAGTCAAGATTCAGGTCAAGAGCTAGAATCCCGAAGAAAACACAATTTATTGTGAGTTTGGCTTTAATAGTTGTTGCATAAACATTTTTGAACAGTGGAAAAAATTTAAGTATGTCATGTTTTTGCATAATTTCATTTAGAAAGTACAGTTAATTTCTGCATAATATTAATGATCCTTTGCTAGCAATGTTTTTAATGGCAGAATATTAACAAGAATGAGGAGTACCTCAGTTATTTGTTTTCAGCTCAATATTCTGATTGTTTTCAATTTTCCACTAAGAAATAATACTATAATTTATATGTCTATCCATAAACTCTTCCGAATTTCCCACTTCTTTGTGTTAATGTTCCAGAATAGGATTAAGAACGTTGCCAAGATTTAAAATTAACAAGATAAAGGGCATAACACATGGGGGGAGGCAATGCATATTGCTAAAATACTTTCCTAGTAACTGTTACCAGTTTATAGTCTCTTCATCAAATTAATTGCATTCCTACCGACATTAAAAAATTTTATTAAGAAATAATATTTTATAGTTTATATAATATGGAAAATATATATATAATATTAAAAATAGGGACAACATTTTATCACAATAATGTGCTAACCCAACAATAAGATAAAAAAGGTAGATTTAGGATAGGGATGGAGAATTAGTAACTGCTAGTTGTGTAGGGCTAAGAAAATTAATGCACACAACATATCAACTTTTAAATAAATTACAGTTTATTGAATATATATTTATAAATCACTAAAATACAAGCTAGAAAGCAATATTTCTCATATGGTAAAAGATACATGATCAGTGGCAAGGAGAGACTACTTCAAACTTGGACCATGAAAAGTTTTGTGGAAAAGATGAAATTTAACAAGACTTTGAAAACTTCATACGACTTTTCACTTTAAAACATTAAAGACTGAGAATCCATGATAAAAACATAGTAAATTTAAAAATAGTAATAGGATGCAGCAAATGTTTAGAGAGACATTGAATGTAGAAGTTAATAGCACAGATTCTGAAGAGACACTCTCTTCAAACCCAACTCAATTAACTTCTATCTCTGTGACTTTGAGCAAGTTACTTAACTAATCTTTGCCTCAGTTTCCTCTTGCATGAAATGGAGGGTATAAATAGTATCTGCCTACGTGTATTTGAATAAGGATTAAATTAAATGAGGATTAAATTGTTTGAATGAGGATTAAATTTAAATAAGGATTAAAATTTAAATATGTGTAAGGAGCTCACAATAATGCCTGACAAATGTTATCTGTTATACATGGTTGGACATTATTATTACTAACATCATCATCATCATCATCACAATTATTACAAATAGATAATTTGTGAAAGGAAAATCAGAAGATATATTTTAACTTAATAGAGGGACTGAAATAACAAATTAATTAATTTAAATTATCTTTTAGAGGTAATTGGGTAGGCATTAAAATGTTTTCAACAGAAATGTGACAACAAAAATTGGGTTTTTACAAGATGAATTTGGCAACAGTAAACAAAATAATTTAACAATAAATCAGAGTTAATTAGGGAAAAGATAAGGGTAGAAGTAATGGGATAAAATGATGAATAAAAGAATGACATGTTGTTCTCATTCATATTTTTCCTAGCATATGCTTTGAGTACAAACTACACAGCAGATATGGGGCACGCAAAGGAGATAACCATCTCAGACTCAGTTCTTTTAGAAATAATAGGCATCTAAAAGTCCATAGAGACTTCAGGTCATAGAAGAAAAAGACGGAACCAACATACCTGCTGTTTAAAATGTCAAAGCTCAAACACTAACACTTTATCAACACTGTTGTTTCCAAGATGTAATACCTGGAAACTTCCTTCTCCAATTCTATGCCTATCTGTACAGCAGCACTTAACAATCACTTTGATGCTCTTGAGACATCCTCCCTTTTTTATCCCTTTTAACAGATTTTTTTTCATGGCATTTATACCCTTTTTTTGTTATAGAATGTCTTTTAAAAATCCTGCAACCTTCCTGAGATGTGGGCACTGGAAGTAAAAGTCTTAACTATTTTCCAAGAAAATTTTAAAAACCTTAGATTTTTATGACAAAGTTGAGCATACCAAGACCATAATCAAATATGAATTTTTCTTATGTTAGTTTTTGGATCTGGAAAATAAGTATAAATTGGCAATATTCATATAGTCACCAATATCCATTAAAAAGTGAGTAGGCTTTGGTCTGTTTTTGTGGCCCTTGTCTTTATTATTTCACAACAAACATGCAGCATATAACAGCTAAAATTTCTCTTATAAAAAAGAAAACTAGGACATATAACTTTTTTTTCTGGTAGACTGTAAAATTTTAAAAATCAAAAGAGCCTGTAAATTAAGTCAAATATAAAATTAATCTAACTAAAAAAATGTTTAGTTGGTCAAATTATAGCCAATAAACAAAACAAGCAGATGACTTATATTTAAATTTTAATTACTCCAACTGTTAAGTTGGCTATCTTGATATAAATAAAAATTCATTGATGTGATTTTATTAGAATCTCCTTGTTAAAATGTAGTAAATTTAACCATATATATCATCATGATTTTATAATAATACATAATATTAATATTTGCAAAGATTATAACTTATTAAAGAAAAATGGTATTATTATTTACATAACAAACTATTACAAGAAAAACAAAGAAATTACAAAGAAATATTTGTAATATAACTTGAGGATACCATTAAATGTAAAAGCTTAAATCAGTTGGAGGACTTTTGCTTCTAAAAAGATGGCATAGACACACTTCCCTCTATCTTTTACACCAAGTACCACTAAAAATCCTTAATATTACCTACAAAACAAACAGAAGAAGATTCTGAAAGTGGAGAAAAGCAGCCAGATCAACTAAGGATTCTGAGACCAGAAAAACAACACAATAAGGAGTTCCTTGGATGTTACTTTTGCCTCATATACCCCAGACATGGAGCTAAAGAAACCAGCAATTTAGAAATACTAATGGACCTAGAAAAAAGTTCCCAATGAAAGCCTGTTCTCTATAACCAAAGGATGAAGAAAAGGGCATGTTAGCAAGAAAGAAAACTTTTAGGCAATAAACAATATACACTTGCTGAACACCATAAAACCAGATACCCATACCACCCATTCCAGCAAAGGCCAAATGGGGAGCTTAGATTTCTACCCTTACAGGGATATAATGAGGGACCTGAACACTCCCACCAGGATGGTGTCAGAGAAGGCTCAGTGAGAGTCTGGTCTTTCATCATTACCCAGAGGTAACAATGACAACCCCTATATGGTATCAGTGGAGAATACATGAGAAGACAGAAATTCCATTCCTGCCAAGCAACAATGAGGAGATCTACTATTTGGGGTATTAGCAGAGGCCAAGCAGTGAACCTGGACTTCTATGTCCACCTGAAAATATCAAGGTAGTGTTACTCTCCCTCGTGCTGAATTAGTGTCAAATAGCTAACTAAAACAAAACAGAAAAAAATTAGATAAGGTACAGTCTTATAATATCCAAAATGGCCTGATTTCAATAAAAAATAATGTGTTATATGAAGAAACAGGAAGATTTCAAACTGAATGCAAAAAAACAATCAATAGATGCCAACATTGTAGTGACTGAAATGCTAGAATTACTTGGCCTCTATTTTAAAGCAACCATGATTAAAAATGCTTCAGTGAATCGTTATGAACATGTTTGAAACAAATGTAAAAATAGAAAGCTTCATTAGAAAAAGGAAGATATAAAGGAGAACCAAATGCATATTTTAGAACTGGAAAATATAACAACAAAGATAAAAAGCTCAATGATGGCCTTAACAAGAGAAGGAAGAAGGAAAGAGGAGAGAATCGATAAACTGAAAGATAGAGAAATAGAAATTAACCAATGTAAACAACAGAGAGAAAATTAAAATTTAAATAATGAACAGACTCAGGAACATGTGGGGTTATAACAAGAACAACAACAAAATAAAAATAAAAACAGAACATGTAGAAAGTTAGAGTTCCAGAAAGTGAAAAAGATGGTGGGTTCAAAAGTATTTGAAGAAAAAGTAAATGAGAACTGAGAATTTCCTATTTTGACAAGAGTCATAAAGCTACAGATTCAAGAACCTAAGGAGGTTGACTACATTGGGCTACTTCCATTATGGAAGGGGCAGAACTTTGTTTTTAATGGAATAAACACTTAATCTGAATAGAGATTTGTATTTCCTGCAAGCAATATTTCTGCAAAAGCTACCATCTGTGTACTTACAGAATGCCTTATCACTGTCATGATGTTCCACTCAGCATTGCTTCTGATCAAGGAATTCTGTTCATATACAGACTACTATATTTTAAAAAGATAACCAAGAAGGACCTACTATATAGCACAGGGAACTCTGCTCAATATTCTGTAATAACCTAAAAAGGAAAAGAATTTGAAAAAGAATAGATATATGTATATGTATAATTGAAACACTTTGCTGTACACCTGAAACTAACACAGCACTGTTAAACAACTATACTCTGATATAAAATAAAAATTGTAGAAAAAAAGAAGAAATTCTGTTCGTAACAAACGAAGTGCATTAATGGGACCATGTTCATGGAATTAACTGGCTTTACCATGTTCCACAGTATCCTGAAGCAGCTGGCTTGACAGAACTATGGAATGGCCTTTTGAAGACGCAATTACAGTGCCAGTTAAGTGGCAAACCTTGTAAGTCTGGGGCAAGGTTCTCCAGGAGATGGTAAATGCGTTGAATAAGCTTCCAATACATGGTACTGTTTCTGTAATATCTAGGATTCATGGGTCCAGGAATTAAGGGGTAGAATGGGAATAGCACCACTCCTATTCCCCTAATAACCCCCTAGAAAATATTTAGCCTCCTGTTTTCATGACTTTATGCTCTACTGGTCTAGAGGTCTTAGTACCAAAGGGAGGGACACTTCCAGTTGGAAACACAAGAATTCCATTGAACTGTATGTTAAGAATCCTACCTGATCACTTTAGGCTCCTCATAACTCTGAAACAACAGGCAAAGATACGAGTTACTATGCTGGCTGGGCTACTTGATCCTGATTACCACTGGAAAATAGACTGCTACTCTGCAATGAAGGTAAGAAAAAGTATCCATGGATACAGGAGATACCTTGTGCTGTCTCTTAGTATCACTAAGCCCTGTGAATAAAGGCAATGGATAAATAAAACAAACCAATACAGGCAGAATTACTAACGGCCCAGACCCTTCAGGAATGAAGGTTGGTGTCATATTACACTAATTTGCATCATAGTTAAATATTGTTAATTTTATTTAAATATTGTTAAATATTTTTAATTTTATTTCATTGAATTTAAGTTACCAGACATCAGGATAAAGAGTGAAAAAACTAACTCGTTGCATTTTCTTCTGGGGAAAGTCTTAATGTGCTTTAGTTATATGCAGGATAGTTATATCATCTTAGGTGGAAGCATGACCTTATTGTCTTTATTTGGAGACTATTACAAGGAGCTGTATATGGATGTCAAATTGACAAGTGATAAATTTGTTATGGTTAATTTTATGTGTCAATGTGGCTAAGACACAGTATCCAGATCAAATAATAGTCTAAATACCTCTCTGAAGGTATTTTTTAGGTGAGATTAACATTTAAATCATTAGACTTTGAGTAAAACTGATTACTCTTCATAATGTGGATGGGACTAATCCAATCAGTCGAAGGCCATAAGAGAAAAAAGACTGAGTACCCCCCAGGGAGAGGGGATTCTGCCTTCCAGACTGCCTTTTGATTTGAGCTGCAATATCAGCTCTTCCCTGAGTCTTCAGGCTACTGGACATTCTATTGTTCTGTGTTTCTGGAAAACCCTGAATAATACATCATATAAATAGAATCATATGAAATTTGTCTTTTTGTAACTGTTTAATTCTCTTAGCATAATCTCTTCAAGGTTCATCCATGTTGTAGCCTGTGTCAGAATTTCCTTTCATTTTAAGACTGAGTGATATTCCATTGCATGTATGCAATACCTTTTATCTAGTCAACTTTCAATGAATGGAAGTGATTTGAGTTGCCTCCCCTTTTTTGGCTAATGTAAATAATGCTGCTATAGTGATGGGTGTACACATCTGCTTGAGTCTCTGATTTCAATTCTCTTGGATATACACCCAGGTATGGAACTGCTGGGTCATTGGTAACTTTCATTTTAACTGTTTGAGGAACTACCATATTGTTTTCCGTAGGAGCTGTACCATTTTATCTTTCTATCAACAATACATGAGAGTTCCAATTTCTCCACATCCTTGTTAACATGTTATTTTTCTTTCTTTCCTTTTCTTTTTTATTTTAATAGTAACCATCCTAATGGATGTTAAGTGGTATCTCCTTGTGGTTTTGATTTGCATTCTCCTAATGATCAGTGATGTTGAGCATTGTTTCATGTCATTATTGGTCATTTATATATCTTATTTGTAGAAATGTCTATTCAAATTCTTTGCCTAAATTTTTACTGGGATTTTTTTTTTTTTTTTTTTAGTAATAGGAGTTCTTAATATTTTCTAGATTTCAATCCTTATCAAATAAGTTATTTACAAATATTTTTCCCCTTCTATGGGGAAAATACAGTTTGTGTTTTGATAACCTGACAGAGTGTCAGGGAATTTTACTGAATGAAAAAAGACAATCCTTAAAGGTTTCATTGTGTATAATTCTATTTATATAATATTGTTGACTTGAAAAATTATAGAAATGGAAAACTTCTTAGTGGTTACAGTGTTTAGAGTGGGTAGGGATAGGTGAGAAGTGAGTGTGGTTATAAAGGGGAACATGAAAGATCCTTTTGGTGATAGAAATATTTTGTATCTTGATTTATCACAATATCATTATCCTGGTTGTGATATTGCACTATAGTTTTGCAAGATAATACCATTGGAGGGAACTAGGTAAAAAGTGCATGGGATCTCTCTGTATTATTTCTTGAAACTCCATGATGATCTATTATCTCAAAAAAAAAAAACAGTTTAATTTAAAGAACAACTGCATGTTTGAAGTAGAGAGTAAGATGTCACCTATTGAAAACTGTAAAAATAGAAATATTTTTCAACATGAAAATGAGGTCAGTTGAGCATTCTTAACTTACTTGTTTTATATAAGAAGATAAAAAATAGAATGCCATATGGTTAAAGAAAGTAAATATCTTTGTTGTGGAAATGACCTATAAGGGAGAACAAAATATCAGAATTTCAAATTACTTACAAATGTCATTCCTTCATTTGATGACTAAATCATAAATATGATACAAAAAAATCTTGAAAACTGGAAACTTTAAAAACCAGAATAGAAGCAAACTGAACAAATTTGAAGTCCAATCTGTTTTCTTTCCTAGATTTTAACAGTATAAACATAAAATTATATTTATGGCCATAAAATAATCTGGCATTTAATTTAAAATTTATAGTTACACTCAGAAATCAACAAAATAATAAGTTTGAGACCACTACTTTAAAATTTATATATACTTCATGAAATGATACCAAATATCATATAATGGAGACAGTAGTTGTGTTTAAGTGATAGAAATGCAGATGGTACTATTTTAATTCTCTATTATGGAAATTTTCTCTACTACCATCAAGTTAATATATTTTTTTAAAAATTCTAGGTGTTTTCCAATCTAATATTTTATGATGTTAACATTAAAAGAAATAGTTTATTTCTGAAAATTGAAAAAAATCCAATTTTACTCAGAGAATACCACTTATAACATGTAGCACATATTCATAAACAGTGTATTAATTAACTCATTAATTTTTGTTATTTAAAATGTATTTTCTGAAATCTAAGTATGATCTTGGTGATACTCAAGGTCCTGAGGAATTGAGCAGTGAAAACTCAAGTTCCTGTTCTCTAAAAGAGCACCATCAGGATAGGAATTTACAACCTCCTTTTTCTGAATCTGTAATATACCCTAACTGCTTAAAAAGACTTCACCTACTCCAAAACATCAAACAAAACCAATTCAAGCTAAAAACTATTCCCAACAATTGAAACTATAAGGCTATTACATTTTCGTCTTTCGTCTACAGTTTTCTTCTGCAGTAATTTTTCCCTCCCTTCCCTTCCTTCCTTTCTTTCTTATCATTCCTTGTTGAATTGTGTCCCCAAAAAGCATATGTTAAATCCCAACCCCTCTACCTGTTAATGTGACCTTATTTGGGCATAAAGTCTTCACAGATGGATTTAGTTAAGATGAGATCATACTGGATTAGGGTAGTCCTTATGTCTAATATGACTATGTCCTCATAAAAATAGGCAAAGAGACACACTGGGAGAAACATCATGTGACAAGGAAGGCAGAGACTGAAGTGTTGTGTCTATAAACTAAGGAATGCCAGATTGTTGGCGATTACCAGAACCTGAGAAGAGACAAGGCGAAAGCCTCCCTTAAAGCCTTTAGAGAGAACATGGCCCCACCAAAACCTTAATTTCAGCTTTATAGTCTCCTGAACTGTGAGAAAACAAACTTATGTTGTTTTAAAGCCAGCCAGTATATGGTAATTTGTTACAGAAGCCTAGGAAAGCAATACACATATTTTTTGCATCTTTGGAGTTATTTATTATCTAAAGTCCACCACAGCATTGTCAGGTCCTTGCCACTTGCACATACATACACATTTTTAATGTTATTATCTACAATAAAAATTCAGAGCCTAACCAGAGAAAGTTAAGTTCTGTTCAGGAGTGCAAAAAGGTAGGAAGTGAAAAATAGGGACCTTAATTTTCAGTCTGCTTCTTATTATGTTATGGAAAACCAACTTGATATTGTCAAGGTAAATTGGAAAGTATGCAGTAATACACTGTGAAACAAACTTTCAGAAATCACTGTCAATACATATTATCTTTGAACTAGCCTACAAATATTTCGGCTTCTAATGTGGAAAAGATACTGTGCTAAATTTTCCTGGTCTAGAAATGGCCTCAGGCAAGGCTGAAACTTGGACCTACTGAAGTCTGGAAAACCAGTGAAATTACCTTTGATTCACTCAGTTTTTAAGTAATTAATCAGGACTGAACAGGACCTGTGATCTGTTACTTAAACTTAGAAATGTGCAAGTATGTTGTCAGTATTCAAAACAGCAAGAAGAGGCAGAGAACTGTATAAAAATCCCTGGGAGGAGAATAAAAGCAAACTTCTTAATGGACATAACAAGATTCTCTTTCTGCTCAGGTATTACTAGAAGCACTGGGTAAATCTGTGGAGACTTGAAGGTCAGAGAAAATGGGTCTTGTGAATGATGTGTCCTGCTTTATATAACAACATCACCCAATATATTTCATATTTTTCACCTAGCCTTATTGTTTTTCTAGGTCTGTAAGCATGTTTCCAACAGTCATGTTAAATTTTTGAAAAAAAAATGCAATGGAAACCAAAAAATATTAGGCATAATGCCTCCTTCAACTGAGCTTGTATTCTATCTGGTGACTCAGAAACACCAGGCTTGCAAATTGACATTCAAAATTAAAAGTTCTGACTGTGCTCACTTCTAACTGTCAAAGAAATTCTACAGGAGAAGATAAGAATTCATCTGCTCCTAGCTGGTTTTAAGAGGAATTGTAGAGACAGGAGTGATAGAAATTTGCATGAAGAAATTCATAGGGTGAAAAATATAAGTTATGTCAGAGAAAAGAATTAGATCACTATGGATGGAATGAAAGGCCCATACTTTCTCTATCTCATCATTGATATGCAGTCTTTTAGTTGACTAACAACTGATGTTTCCTATACACTTCACTAAGTATAAATATAAACAAAATACATGCAAATATTTAACTAGAAATATATATTTTATTAGTTTAGGATCAAGGTTTGTTTCTTTAAATTTTTGAAATATCTATTTAAGTAGATGTTTAGCTTAAATGCCTATTCAACAGTTTTTTTTTTTTATATATACAATTAACATATATCTTTTTAGAACTACAGAATTCTGTATTGGTAAAAATATACTAGGAGCCATTAATTAACCTATTTTGCCAATATACTGCAATACTGAAATTGGTATTTTTCCTCAGAAACATTGAAAACTATCCCCTGTGTAAATACAATATGTAATATTTTTATATATCAATATAAATGTTAATATAACATTTAATATTATATATAAATATAAATATATTTAGGCTCTTTATGAATGTAAACCAGTATATCATAGAAAGCGACTTGTTATCTTAAGCAACAAGGACATTTATTGTTAGGATATTGGAGAATCACAATACTGCAAAATCAATGCTACAGGAAAGACAGGTAGCACTCCTAGGAGTGACTGAATGTAAGCCAAAATGAAGGGCGGAAATGGCCAGCATGCCAAAGCTGTTGGTGTTATGAATTTGAGCCCTACTTTCCCTATTCACTGTTTCATATGCTAGAGCCCTTAAAGATTTTGAAGAGAACATCCAATTGGCTGAACCCAAATCACATGACTATTAGCTGGTTCTACCTACGTAGGTGGGAAAAGGCAGCATAAAATGTTTTCCAAGAGTATACCAACAAGGAATTTCCTACAAAATACATCTTTAGTTAATTGGAAGAAGATTTAAATGCCTGACAGTCAAAAATATTTTTTTTAAATAAAGATGCTTATAAAACTGGCAAAAATGTATACAATTTAGTCAATTGGTAAATCATATTAAGCACCAATTAGATATTCAGCACTGTGCTAGTACTCTAGGGACCATACCAGCAATATAAAATTTTGGCTCTTCCCTAAGTAATCCTACTATCTTGTTGACTATAAAAGGGTGACATTAGTTCCCTATCTATCTATCTAAATATCTATAATCTATCATCATAATCTCTATCCATTATCTACATAAAGGAAACAATGGGGATGCTCCAGCCTGACATATACACAATAGATCTAAATGTACTTGTGAGACTTGTTTTAAAAAATGCTTATTTTCTTAAATTATCAAGATACATAGAGAATGAAATATAAATATATCCTCATAGAATATAATCCCTGATATGGCTGAAATTCTTTGTACTTCAGCTTTCAAAACACTCTCCCCTTTTTACACTAAACTATACCCATACTATCCACAATTTCAGTGCTCAGATAGGTAAAGCTTGTTTTTGTTCTGACTAAAATGCACTTCCTCTTACCCCTTATATATTTGCCTCCTTCTCAACATTTAGGATACTCTGCTCACCCCTTTATCATTGCATTGCTATATCTAAAACTCCTTGTTTATTTTCTGATTAGCTCTTTTCACAACATAAAATTATTTTGTTTATTTCTGTGTTTACTTGTTTATTGCTTGACATGATAATGGTATGAGTGTTGTAGCTTTTTTTGGTCCTGATGAAAATGGTACATGGTATATAATACATGCTTATAAATTATTTGTGATTAAATGAATGCATGATGCTTCACCTTTTAGAAATCATGAGACTAGATCACTTGCCTGAAACTTAAAAAGTTTAAAACTTTTCTTCCATTCCAGAAATAAAGGAGAATTATGGTAGATTTTCTAGAGCTTTAGAGAGGATGAAGGTGCTTCTCATTTCTTAAAGAGTATGATATCCGCCGGTATGCAAATTCATGTTTTGCACAAGTTTGAAGAGTATAAAATGCTAATACTGAAAATAAATTTGTGTATGGTTATTTTCCCCAAATCAGTGAAGAAACATTTAAAAACTGGCTGAATTAATCCTCTGAAATATTACAGCTATAACAGTGTCAATAAAGAATGACATAGACAGCTGCTGGATGATTTCAAGGGCCAAGCATTTGATGTGCTTTGTGGTTCAAGATGTGATAATTCTTTGGTCACAGTACATGACAGCTTGAGGTTTTCATTTTCTGTGCAGGGAAAGTGGAGAGCATGGATGATCTCCACATCAAATTCTTAACTACTAATCCAAATGAAGGTGAAAAGGTCTCCAGTAATGTTCACAGCTTGGGGGAGAGAAATGGAACGATGAAAACAATGACTAAGGGATAAATGCTTTTGGACCATGTGGACTGTGGTTTAGAAGAAGCCTTTTACAAGGTGAGCAAATATAGTGAAACTTTAGAGGTAATGAAAAAGGTCTTATTTTCAATTATTCAATGTTGAAAAAAAATAATCTATGAACACTAGTTACAGAGAAGCAAAGACAATCTGGTAAATATTCTTTGTTTAGGTTGGATATTCAAAATGAGAATGTGGAAGAATTTGATGAGCAATCATACAATTTAATGGTGAAATCCAAGGTGTTGCCTATTTTTCTTTTTTCTTTTCTTTTTTTTTTTACTTCATTTAACCTTGGGAAATTAGAGCCATAGCACTAAAGAATATGAGAAAAGATCAACTGCCTTTTGTTATTCTGAGGAATTAAATGTGCAATAACAAATTTCTCATATTTGAAAAATTGCTGCTGGGTATAAATACTTCCCCAGAGGGACTTCCCTGGTTGTCCAGTGGTTAAGACTCCGTGCTTCCACTTGAGGGGAACTAAGTCCTCTGGTTGGGGAACTAATATCCTGCATGCTTTGCAGTGTAGCCAATAAAAAAACAAAACAAAACAAAGCAAAACAAAAAACAACTGGCCCAGAACCTTAGAAAAGTGAAACTAAAAAGCACCAGAAAAGAAGAAAACTCTCCTGTCTCTTGCTTTATTGTGACAATTTAATACTTTCACCAACACAGTAGAGATTTTTACTGGAAAGATTTTAAAATATGAAGGGATCAGCTTTTGTTATCTTGTTCTGCAAAGAAATCACACTAAATAGAGTGGCTTAAAACAATAATTTGTTATCTTTCATCCTTCTGTGGGTTAACTGAACTCAACTATATGGTTCTCCCTTGGGTTATATCAAGTGGTTGTGGCCAGAGACAGTAGTCATCTGATGGGTTCTTAGGAGTAGACACTAAAGAGAACTTACTAATTACTATAGTGGCAGTTGATGCTTATTATTGTCTGGAAACATTTGTGGTGCTGTCTACCAGAGCACTTATATGACCTCTCCATGGGATTTTGTCTATTGACAATATGGCAGCTGTTCTAAAAGGGATTGTCACAAAGTAAGTATTCTAAGGGACACTGCCACTCTCTTAAGAACTTGGAACAGATGCATGCAGATGGTTACCTCCATATTCTGTTGCACTGAGCAAGCACTAAATTTGCTTGATTTCAAAGTGAAGTGGCAAAAAATCTCTCTCAATGGCAGAAATGTCAAAGAATTTGTGGTCATTTTCCATAATAATTAACACTGTGTAGTGACTTTTAGGAACAATCACATTTTAATAAGCAATTAGAAGCAAAAATCTTGCTGACTTGGGAGGATTTAGTTCTCTTTAGTCACAGAAACATAACATTGGTGTCAGTGACATGTCACATATCCATTTTCAAATCTTCCTCTGTGATAGAATAAATCAGCTACACTGATGTGTCCAACTCATTGCACCATTGCTGAAATTTCTTCTCATATATAACAAAGCAAAATCTATTTATATTGATTGCAAAATATTGTAAAAAGTAATGCCCAAAGCATCCTGACTTGACTTTCTAAAATTGGATTTTCCAGAATCAGCCATATGTTTTTTCCCTCTATGTATAACAAATAACTTCAGTGTGAGAAAACATCATTTTCTGTATATCCTAAGACATTTGACTTCAGTGACTACACAGGACTTGTAAAATGAAAACCATGTCTGAGGACTAAACTTACTGTTATGTCTTCTTTGTCTTTGACTCAAGAAGGGGACTTAAAATGTACCCAGGGACAAGAGTTCATTATTCAGTTACATTCTTGTGTTGTCTGAGAGAGATCTTCATGAGGTCTTTCAAATAATACATATTAATATATACGCAGGACAAGGAAGATGCTTTTTTTGTCTAGAAAATTCTACCAAAGATACACTACATGGCATTTTTAGAGCCAACTTATAAAACTTCCATTGATCTACATGAATGATATCTGTGAATTTGGGAAACCTGGAAGAACATGAGTTAAAAAAACACTTAGAGTATTGGATCAGGTGAAAATATTGTGTTAAAACATGCATTTTGAGGAACATTTATTGTTGTTTGTTTCATTTGGATAGTTTTTAGAGTTGACCTATTTTGAATTTCAAAACGAGTCCAGTTATTTTCAGAACGTGGAGAGCATGGGACAAAAAAAGAAATAACTCAAGGATAAAGTCTTAAGTACAAATTAATTCAAGGAAGATATTAAAAGATGACCAGTTATTATAATAATTTTGGAGATTATGAAAGTGAAATCATATTCTAAATTACACTAAGGTGATAAAAAAAAACTTGTGGGAGTGAATGTAGCAGATTTAAAAAAGGAAAAGAAAAAGCAGAATCTATATTAATTTAGTGGCTTTGTTCAGAATCTGTGAAAACCTATATAGTCTTTGAAAAACAAACACAAACAAATATGTCATCTCTCACCTGAATGTAAACTTCATGATGGCAAAATATTTTCTTCTGTTGTTCATTCCTCAATATTTAATTCTTAGGACAGTGTCTGGCATGTAGTAGGTTCTCAAAAAATACCTGTTGGAAAAATTTTGAATGAACCTATGAATATGAATCAAAAAATCTATGGCAAACCACACTCCTGAAAACAACCCATTTAACCTACTATGATGAATGCAGTAGTATTAATGTTATTCTTTTCATTATTATTTGTAAACTACTGGAAAGGACTTTTAAAAGGAATAAAATATCCAGCTATTCATCAGAGATAGTCTTTGCTAATCTAAAATCAATCTACCTACCTATCAATCTTTCATCACTCTATCTATAAACACAAAGGCTGATTTAATGAGGAAGAAATTCTTATACAATAAAATTTTATTTGTTAAAAACTGGATGCCTAGCCTCAAAATCATAGAGAATATTAGATGAGGACTGTATAGATTAAAGGCATTTGCATCAAATATATTCTCATTGTGTCTGCTTCAAGATTGCTAAATATCATGCATGATCTCCTTCTTTCAAGTCAAGCTTGGCCTGGGAGGTCTGGCTCTCAATATGGGCCAGAGAACCCTTCTGAGGTCTTAACAAATCATAAGTCCTGTGAAGAAATCATTACTCTTGAAACCCAAAGACATTTGTGCATATTTTTTGTCTTTTCATCTCTCTCTGTCTCTCATAATCTTTCTCTCCAATGTTATTATATATTCTGTGTGTGTGTGTCTCTTTTTCTTTATATTTTCCTGGATAACGACAGAATCTCCCCTGTGAAGAAGTCTTTCAGGAGTACCAAAATCAAAGCTCTCTGGGGAGAGAAAACATTATTTTCTGGCTAACAGATTAGAAGAACCAGCCATAAGTATCCTATCATATTAAGCTAAGTAAAATTAAATATAAATCAAACATAAGTCAAAGACTTAGATTTAAAAATAAGATATTTAGTGGAATATTAGTTCACTAAATTCATTCCATGGACTTCTACACAGATGTTATGCAGGGACCACAAATTTGTCTCTATGAATTCTACCACATAATACATATAAGTACATTACTTTTTGTAATACTGATTATTTATACTCTTCAAAAATAAATTTTAAAAATATATACAAAGGATAAATGGATTTTTGTGTTTGAGGAAGAAATAATTATCCATGGTATGTTAACTATTCCTAAAATAATGTTAAATATTTGAATTTCATAATGAAGCCTGTGTATGTCCATGCCCTCAGTGAAGAGGAAGGAGTTGAGCCTGCTTGATAATTGAGGCAAAACAGGTGAGATGGAAACCGCCTAATGACAAGCACTATTCCTGGCCTTGGTGCCAGGTACCATACTCTCCAATCATTATGGTTGGTCTTTCTATAGTCTCAAGTACTGTCTTAGAAGCTTCTCGAGGTAGTAAGATGGGGAACTAGTGGTTCACTTATGTTGTTTCCTATATTCGTGGCTTATTCTCCTTCACTGCCTGATACTTACTGTCTTAAAAAACATTGTTTCACATATTTTGTCTCATTTTTTGTTTTGTATTTTTCTGTTTTTGTCTTTGCTTTGTTTTGTTTTGAGCAGGATAGTAACTTTGATCCTGTTGCTCCATGTTGGCTGAAAGCAGAAGTTTCTTTTATCTAAACTCTGTATACCTCAAGATAAAATAAGTGTACTTTTACTCTCTACCTCCTAGAAATGTTAAAATCTTAAATTATATAATTATAATTTATTATATTTATAATTTACTTTTAACTTGTTATTAGTTATAATTAATAACTAACATACTTTTAATAGTATCTGAAACAGATTAAATATTCAATAAGTATTATATATCATTATGTTACTGATTCTAGGCCTTACTCTCAAGTACCCTACCCACTGACAAAGACTTACTCCTTGACCAAACTTTGGTTAAGTTCCTCTGAGCCTTTTTCTCAAGTAGGCCTTGACATTTTGTTTCTGTGTCCATCCTGGCCAGGTCCAGCTTTAGCAAGAGTCTTGCTAAGTTATTGTAGTGAGAATCCCCCGCTCGTTGATATGTCATTACCCTCAATATCTGATAAATTCTCATCCCCACCCTTGATATCTGGTCACCTTGGCCCACCTTCATCAAGAATCCTGCTAAGTTGGCTTGGCAAGAATCCCCCCACTCTTGATGTCTCCATTATGTAATTATACACCCACTAACCTCCTCACTCTGCTTTTGGTTATAAATCTCCAGCTATCTTTACTATATTCAGAGTTGACTCTGGTCTCTCTCTCTTATTATCATAATCTTATTGCAATAATATGGAACAAAGTCTTCCTTACTGTTTTAACAAGTGTCAGAATAGTTGTTTTTTTTTTTTTTTTTTCTTAACATCACCATTATTTGTTTTTTTTCCTTCAATCCAGTAATCCAGTTCTCACTTGATGGTGCAGGCTATTTGCAGTATACTTTGGTTCCTATTCTTGCCTCTATTGAAAACATTTCTATCTAATCCTTTAGTAGATCTAGGGGCTGCTTTGTCCCTCTCAGTCTCCCATGCCTAACAGGCAACCTCTTATCTGTATATGATAGACTGGATGTTTTGTCCAATGGTGGGATGTTTTTTTTCCCATGTTCATTTAACTTTAACTTCACTGAAAATCTGACCCCACTACCATGATGCACATGTATAATCCAAATATAACATTTTGTCACTGAAGTGACAAATATGTATTCAAGGCCTTTTAGTTCTGAGAATATCTATAAAAGTCAAGAAAAATTACCAAAATTAAACTTGTCATACGTTTAATTTTCAATTTTACCACTCCTTGAAGCACATATCTTTGACTCCCTAGATTTTTAAAAAATCATATGTGTAATCATAAAAAAACTATACACAGCCTATAGACTTATTCCTATGATTAGAATCAAATTATAGGACTGGAGTCAAGTTACAAAATAGCTTTATTTTATGACAATGACTTGGTTCCTTTATTTCTTGGTATATATTAGTAACTTGGGTCTTTTTTATTTATTAGACTGTATAATACTTCAAAGTATAGCAAGATGATACTTAAGGTTTGAAATAATACCTTGGACTTAAGAAAGAGAAAAATACACCAATTATTTATAGGTCAAGGTTGTATTAGCAAATTCTGATATTAAATATATTGCATTCTTATTAGGAAAACTATTACAAGCTTGTTGGAGACTTCTTTTCTCCATGGAGTATTCTCCTTTTGTCCTTTAAATAGTGCTATAACTTATACAAGCATCATTTGGATTCTGCCTTATAATCATTGTATATTCAATATAAACATTTGCTTTGTGGTGTGTCAATGTGACTTTTGTTGGTCCCTGGAGGAAGAAATAAAATACTCTTATTTTTCAGTGCAAATAACCACATTCCAATTGAACGTTCCACATTTGTAGGCCATATTCATACCATATAATTATTGAATGATAGTTTTGTGTGTTTGATTTTCTTTTGTTTTTTAAGTTAACATTATTGTATAAAACAAATAAAATAGACTTTCATTGACCTTGCATTGACTTATAATTTATGTGCATTTGTGTATTGAATTGAGACTGCCTTAATTAACATGCTCTTTTGTACTGAGCAATTCCAAGATCCACAGGAAGCCACTTTTGTACAACATTCAGTGGCACATACATTTATAGGATATGTTCTAAGGGTACATTCTGCTTTGTAATAATCAGCCATTCATCATAACCCAAGAATAGATTTTTTTCCTCAGAAAAGTTTACCAGATATTGAATTTTAGAAATGAAATCAAATCATACCTTATCTCTGAGAAGACCAGAGTATTGTTTTAGACAACAGGACCACAATTTTCAAGTCTCTCTGATAAACCATCATATCAATCAAATTTAATCAAGTTAAAATATCAATGGTCTGATTTAGAATGTGGTGATTATAAATTGTTATGGCCAATATCTTCTCCATTCACCCCCTAGCTGCCCAAAGAAAGAAAATAAAATATCTACAAAGTGGAAGCTGCTTTACAGGTAAGAAAACCCAATATTAGTTTCTTTTTTCCATTTGTATCACTCATACAATATCAATTTGCAGATTATTCTTTGTACTGCATACTTTCAAGGCAGAAGATGGATGAGAATCCAGGTGTCATTCTGTAAAAAGAAGAAAACTACAGATGGTGTCTTAGTTTCTGGGGCTGCCTTAACACAGTATCACAAACTAGGTGGCTTAGAACAACAAAAATTTATTTCTCACAGGTCTGGAGTCTAGAAGACTGAAACCAAGATACTGACAGGGTTGGTTCCTTCTGAGGTCTGTGAGGAAAAATCTGTTGCATGCCTCTCTCCTAGCTTCAGGTCACCTCAGTCATTTCCTGTCTTGTAGATGGCATTCTCCCTGTGTCTTCTCATCATATTCCCTCAATGTACTTCTCTGTATTTAAACTTACCCCTTTTTTAAGGACATGATGATATTGTATCAAAGTTCTTTAATGAGCTCATTTTAACTTAATTACCTGTATAAGGCCACTATTTCTAAGTAAGGTCACATTAGTAATAGGTATTGGGAGTTAAGGCTTCAACAACTTTTTGTTTGACACAATTCAAACCATAATAGATGGTAAAAGAGAGAAGACGAACCTTCTCAGAAATCCACTCTGTGGTTGTAGTTTTTAACATCTTCTGGGAAACATCTACTGACTTCATGAATTACAGAACCATATTTAGCAAATTTATGTGTACTACATTACTAAGTAATGAGGAATTTTTCTAGACATCTGTGAAAATTAACTTATCCTTTGGCTTAAAATATATAAAAAAAAAAGTCAAATTTGTCAAAAAACAAAAAAGATTATCAAACAAATTTCTCCTCATCTCTGATCTGAAAGAAAATAAGTTCCCACCATCCACCCAAAAGGGATAACTGAATGGTCACCAGAGGAAGAAAGGAACAAAATATCTACAAAACAACTAGAAGACAATTAACAAACATAGCAATAGCAAACACTTACCTATCAATACTTTAAATATAAATGGACTAAATTCTCCAGTCAAAAGACATAGAATGGCTAAATGAATAGAAAAACATGACTGAACTGTATGCTGCCTACAAGAAACTTGCTTAAGTTTAAGGACAGATAGACTAAAAATGAAAAGAAGGAAAAAGGTATCCCATGCATACGGAACCAAAAGAGAGCAAAGGTAGCTATTCTTATATTAGACAAAGTAGGCTTTAAGTCAAAAACTGTAACAAGAAACAAAGAAGGTCATTATATAATGACACATGGATTGACTCATCAAGAGGATATAACAATTACAAATATTTAAGCACCAAAAATTGGAGCTGAAACCACAAAACTCCTAGAAGAAAATATAAGGAAAAACCTCCTTGATACTGGTCTTGGCAATGACTTTTTGGATTTGACACCAAAAGCAAAGGCAACAAAAGTAAGAATCAGTAAGCATGAGGTGATAACTCATTGTGGTTCTGATTTGCATTTTCTGGTTCATTAGTGATGTTGAGTATTTTCTCACGTACTTGTTGCCCATTTGTATGTTTTCTTTGGATAAATGCTTATTCAGGTCTTTTGCCTATTTTACAATTATCTGTTTGAGCTTTTTTGCTATTGAGATGAATGCATGCCTTATTCATTTTTATATTTACCACTTGTAGGATACATGGTTGCAAATAATTTCTCCCATTTTGTACGCTGCCTTTTCATTTTGTTGATTATTTCCTTTGCTGTGCAGAAGCTTTTTAGTTTGATGTAGTCCCACGTGATGCTTTTTTTTAAAAAAATGCATTTATTTATTTACTTTTGGCTGTACTGGGTCTTTTTTGCTGGGCACAGGCTTTCTCTAGTTGCGGTGAGCTGGGGATACTCTTTGTTGTGGTGCAGGGGCTTATCATTTTGTTGGCTTCTCTTGTTGTGGAGCATGGGCTCTAGGTGTCAGGCTTCAGTAGTTGTGGCATGCAGGCTCAGTAGTTGTGGCTTGTGGGCTCCAGAGCGCAGGCTCAGTAGTTGTGGCTCACGGGTTTAGTTGCTATGCGGCATGTGGGATCTTCCCAGACCAGGGATCAAACCTACGTCCCCTGCATTGGCAGGTGGATTCTTAACCACTGCACCATCAGGGAAGCCCCCACATGATAATTTCTGTGTTTGTTGCCTTTGCTTTTGGTGTTAAATCCAAACATTCATTGCCAAGGCTAATGTCAAACAGCTGTCTCCCTCTACTTTCTATGTTTAAATAGATAGCCAGTGGTTGATTCTCAGACATCCACAAGCATTTTGTAAACAGGTGAGATGTTTATATTGACTGTTTAAAAAAATTAACCAAAATTATGCATGTAATGATATATAATAGTTAATATTTAATAATATATTCAAATATGGATACTATAATCTATATATGAATAGATAAAGAAGAACTTGTAGGAAACATATTAAAACTTAAAATATATTAAAACCTAAGTATATCTGGTAATAGAAAAATCTCTCAGTTCACCTCTTCCATATACATGTGACTCAAACAATAAAGAAGATAAAATGGCAATGCAATTTCATCAAAGAATTTAGGTGGTAGGATATTAATCAAATTATATATATTACATGTTGTGGCAAACTATCATGTGCGTTCTTTTGTTGCACAGACTCACAATTTTTTGTCTTCTACCAAGAACTTCAGTTGGTTTACAGAAATGGTGATACAATGATTTTAATCTCCATCCTAAGATACAGACCATTGTTTTATCACGTGATTGGTATGAGTTGCTCTGCAACTTTAGTACAAATCAAAATTATCTATATGTTTTTATTTATACTATGATAAATTTTAGCATATAGAAGAAAAAATGTAGACTAGCGAAGTTGAAAGTTGTATATAATGAGAATCTGTTGTTCTATTCTCACATATAGTACTCATATTCTTAGCCAAAATTTGATGATTAAACTTTCTGCTAATTCCATCCAAAAACAAAAGAATACACTTTCTTCTCAAGTGCTCATTGAACATTCTCCAGGATAGATCATATCTTGGGTCACAAATCAATAAAGCATTAGTAAATTTAAGAAAATTGAAATCATATCAAGTATCTTTTCCAACCACAAAACTATGGGACTAGATATCAATTACGGGAAAAAAAAATCTGTAAAAAATACAAACACATGGAGGCTAACAATACACTACTAATAACCAAGAGATCACTGAAGAAATCAAAGAGGAAATAAAAAAATACCTAGAAACAAATGACAAGGAAGATACGACAACCCAAAACCTATGGGATGCAGCAAAAACAGTTCTAAGAGGGAAGCTTATAGCAATAAAATCCTACCTTAAGAAACAAGCAACATCTCAAATAAACAACATAACTTACACCTAAAGCAATCAGAGAAAGAAGAAGAACAAAAAAAAAAACCCCTCAAAGTTAGCAGAAGGAAACAAATCATAAAGATCAGATCAAAATTAAATGAAAAAGAAATGAAGGAAACGATAGCAAAGATCAGTAAAACTAAAAGCTGTTTCTTTGAGAAGATAAACAAAATTGATAAACCATTAGCCAGACTCATTAAGAAAAAAAGAGAGAAGACTCAAATCAATAGAATTAGAAATGAAAAGGGGGAAGTAACAACTGATACTGCAGAAATACAAAGGATCAGGAGACATGACCACAAGCAACTCTATGCCAATAAAATGGACAACCTGGAAGAAATGGACAAATTATTAGAAAAGTACAACCTTCTGAGATTGAACCAGGAAGAAATAGAAAATATAATCAGACCAATCACAAGCACTGAAATGGAAACTGTGATTTAAAATCTTCCAAAAAACAAAAGCCAAAACCAGATGGCTTCACAGGCAAATTCTTTCAAACATTTAGGGAAGAGCTAAAATCTATCCTTCTCAAACTCTTCCAAAATATAGCAGAGGGAGGAACACTCCCAAACTCATTCTACGAGGCCACCATCACCCTGATAGCAAAACCAGACAAAGATGTAACAAAGAAAGAAAACTACAGACCAATATCACTGATGAACATAGATGCAAATATCCTCAACAAAATACTAGCAAACAGAATCCAACAGCACATTAAAAGGATCATACACCATAATCAAGTGCGTTTTATCCCAGGAATGCAAGGATTCTTCAATATACGCAAATCAATCAATGTGATACACCATATTAACAAACTGAAAGGTAAAAAACATATGATAATCTCAATAGTTGCAGTAAAAGCTCTCAACAAAATTCGACACCAATTTATGATAAAACCCCTCCAGAAACCAGGCATAGAGGGAACTTACCTCAACATAATAAAGACCATATATAACAAACCCACAGCCAATGTCACCTTCAATGGTGAAAAATTGAATCCATTTCCAATAAGATCAGGAGCAAGACAAGGTTGCCCACTCTCACCACTATTATTCAACATTGTTTTGGAAGTTTTAGCCACAGCCATCAGAGAAGAAAAAGAAATAAAAGGAATCTAAATCACAACAGAGAAGTAAAACTGTCACTGTTTGCAGATGACATGATACTATACATACAGAATCCTAAAGATGCTATCAGAAATCTACTAGAGCTAATCAATGAACTTGGTAAAGTAACAGGATACAGAATTAATACACAAAAATCTCTTGAATTCCTAAACACTAATGACAAAAAATCTGAAAGAGAAATTAAGGAAACAATTCCACTTACAACTGCAACAAAAAGAGTAAAATACCTAGGAATAAACCTACCTAAGGAGACAAAAGACCTGTATGCAGAAAACTATAAGACACTGATGAAAAAAATTAAAGATGATACAAACAGATGGAGAGATATACCATGTTCTTGGATTGGAAGAATCAGCATTGTGAAAATGACTATACTACTCAAAGGAATCTACAGATTCAACGCAATCCTTATCAAACTACCATTGACATTTTTTACCGAAATAGAACAAAAAATTCCACAATTTGTATGGAACCACAAAAGACCCCAAATAGCTAAAGCAATCTTGAGAAAGAGAAATGGAGCTGGAGGAATCAGGCTCCCTGACTTCAGAATATACTACAAAGTTACAGTAATCAAGACAGTATGGTACTGACACAAAACAGAAATATAGATCAATGGAACAGGATAGAAAGCCCAGAGATAAACCCACAGACATATGGTTACCTTGTTTTTGACAAAGGAGGCAAGAATATACAATGGAGAAAAGACAGCCCCTTCAATAAGTAGTTCTGGGAAAACTGGACAGCTACATGTAAAAGAATGAAATTAGAGCACTCCTTAACACCATACACAAAAATAAACTCAAAATGGATTAAAGACCTAAGTATAAGGCCAGACACTATCAAACTCTTAGAGGAAACCATAGGCAAATCACTCTATGACATAAATCACAGAAAGATCCTTTTTGACCCACCTCATAGAGAAATGGAAATAAAAACAAGAATAAACAAAAGGGACCTAATGAAACTTCAAAGCTTTTCCACAGCAAAGGAAACCATAAACAAGAGGAAAAGAGAGCATTCAGAATGGGAGAAAATATTTGCAAATGAAGCAACTGACAAAGGATTAATCTTCAAAATTTACAAGCAGCTCATGCAGCTCAATATCAAAAAAACAAATAACCCAATCCAAATATGGGCAGAAGACCTAAATATACATTTCTCCAAAGAAGATATACAGATTGCCAACAATCAAATGAAAGAATGCTCAACATCATTAATCGTTAGAGAAATGAAAATCAAAACTACAATGAGATATCACCTCACACCTGTCAGAATGGCTGTCATCAAAAAATCTACAAACAATAAAAGCTGGAGAGGGTGTGGAGAAGAGGGAACACTCTTGCACTGTTCGTGGGAATGTAAATTGATATAGTAACTATTGAGAACAGTATGGAGGTTCCTTAAACAACTAAAAATCGATCTACCATACAACCCAGCAATCCCACTTCTGGGCATATGCCCGGAGATTATCATAATTCATAAAGAGTCATGTACCACAATGTTCATTACAGCTCTATTTACAATAGCCAGGACAAGGAAGCAACCTAAATGTCCATCTACAGATGAAAGGATAAAGAAGATGTGGCACATGTATACAGTGGAATATTAGCCGTAAAAAGAAATGAAATTGAGTTATTTGTAGTGAGGTGGATGGACCTAGAGTCTGTCATACAGAGTGAAGTAAGTCAGAAAGAGAAAAACAAATACCGTATAGTAACACATATATATGGAATGTAAAAAAAAAAAAAAAAAAAAGGTCATGAAGAAACTAGGGGCAGGACAGAAATAAAGACACAGATCTACTAGAGAATGGACTTGAGGACATGGGGAGGGGGAACGGTAAGCTGGGACAAAGTGAGAGAGTAGCATGTGCATATATAAACTACCAAATATAAAACAGATTGCTAGTGGGAAGCAGCCACATCACATAGGGAGATCAGCTTGGTGCTTTGTGACCACCTAGAAGGGGCGGTTAGGGATGGTGGGAGGGAGGGAGATGCAAGAGGGAAGAGATATGGGGATATATGTATATGTATATCTGATACACATTGTGATAAAGGAGAAACTAAAACACCATTGTAAAGCAACTATACTCCAATAAAGATGTTAAAAAAGCCCACAACTTTCTGCTAGATGGTATACCTCAAATTAAATTCTGCATAAGAATCAATTTATATACCTTCTGTAACTATTACAAAGAGCGATTCCAATGATCCATAACATATAAACTAAATCAGTACGTATGAGGTTGGATACTGATTCTGTTTACTAAGTAAACTATCAAAAATTGTCAGAAAATCACAGAGCTGGAAGAATAACTGAAATATCTCTTACTAAAATGTTTTAAATGACTGTTCACTGACTGCTTCTTAATTTCCTTCTTAAAATTAAAAAAACAGATCTAGATATAAATCAGAGGCACAGGCTATATGCTCAGAGATTCATATAGCAAGTCTGTGGTCTAACCACAGGCTGTATTATTTTAAAAGTCCTGTAGTGACTATTTTGTAGAAGCAGGATTAAGAATTATTATTTTTATTTTTTTGTGGAATCTAAAATATGATACAAATAAACCTATGTGCAAAACAGAAACAGACTCACACACATAGAGAACAGATTTGTGGTTGCCACTGGGGAAGTGGGATGTGGGAGGGATGGATTGAAAGTTTGGGGTTAGCAGATGCAAACTATTATATATAGAATGGACAAACAACAAGATGCTACTGTATAGCACAGGGAAATATATTCAATATCCTGTGATAAACCATAATGAAAAATAATATAATAAAAAATATATATTTATATATATGTACAACTGAATCACTTTGTTGTACAACAGAAATTAACACAACATTGTAAATCAGCTATACTTCAATAAAAAATAATATTTATTATTTTTTTTAAATGGAAATGTTGGGAACCATATAAAATTGATAATTTCTTCCAACATACAAAATTTAAAATAAAAATAAATGTATTTATATATTTGTTCTCTATGTCTGTGTCTCTATTTCTGCTTTGTAAATAAGATTTTTTATACCAAATTTTTCAGATTCCACATATATGTGTTGATAACTGTTGATAACTGATAACTGTTTTTCTCTTTCTGACTTAACTTCACTCTGTATGTCAGTCTCTAGGTCCATCCATGTCTCTACAAATGACCCAATTTCCCTCCTTTATGTACGGACACCAAGGGGGAAAGGGGGGAGGTGTGATAAATTGGGAGATTGGGATTGACATATATATACTATTGATACTATGTATAAAATAGATAACTAATAAGAACCTACTCTATAGCTCAGGGAACTCTACTCAATGCTCTGTGGTGACCTAAATGGGAAGGAAATCCAAAAATAGGGGATATATGTATAAATATAGCTGATTCACTTTGCTGTACAGTAGAAACTAACACAATATTGTAAAGCAGCTATACTCCAATAAAAAATTTTTTAAATGTATTTATCAATTTGACTGACTAGGGCCATCTTTGATGTATTTCAGATTTAGGAATAATTAAAGGTATTCTTTAAATTACTTTAAATGTAGTAATTGTTCACTGTAAAATTATCCTCAGAAGAGTATACCAAATGTTATAATATGAAAAGTTAAATTCCTTGAAATCCCCACTTTTCAATTATACGTATCAAAGATGAGTTAATTTTCAAATATTTTTTCTCAATGTTATGTAGTTATATATACATATGTAAAACAATAACAACAAAAACAACAACAAATATATACATTAAAATGTCAGTTTTCATTATCAGATACCTGAATCCCTCACCAGAAACATTCAGACTATCTGCACATGTAACTTTTTTTTCTTTCTCATAGAAAAAGATAATAATATTCCCAGTGCTCTGTATTTTATTGAATTTTCCACATATGTTGGCAATCTTCCCATACTAGAACTTGTGCATCTAATTGTTTTAATGGCCACTTACTAATACACTTTACAATTATAAAATAATGTATTTAACCATCCCTTCATTTGTAAATATTACATTGTTCCACTTTTGATCTAAACATTTTAAGAGTGTAAAAATAAACATGTTTACTTCAATTTCTACCACTGATAAAAAACAAAGGTTTTTGCATTTGAACAGTTGCAAGTTAGTGACAAACCATTCTCCAAAAATATTCCATAGATTTTAACCCCTTCCCAATAAAGCATGAATGTTCATTTCCCATGTATTCTCACCAATAGTGATGATTATAAAAATAATTTAATTTTTGGTATTCTAATCTAAAAGGTGCCTTGTAGTTTCAATTTTCTTTGCTATAATTACAAGCAAAATTAAACCTTTCTGCCTATTTATTGATGGTGTGATTATTTTTCTGTGAATTGCCTGTTTGTATTATTTTGTAATATATAAGTGTTCCTATTCTGTGTATATATACACATAGTAGAAAAAAACAAACAAAAAACAAACAAACAAAAATCCCACTAGTCACTGCTCTATTACCTGTACTTACTGAGCACCTCTTAAAATTACATGTTTCATATATTGGAAAAATAAGTATTTTGTAATTTTATTATTTTTTGTCAAAATTCTTCCTCCTTCATATGCCTACATCACATTTCCACCTCCAGGAGCATGCCTTATTTTTAATAAAATCTAGACTTGGAGAAGTTTGACTTTGCTCTTATAGCCATTTGTGCTGATTAAGTGAAGTGTACTCAATATGCTTAGATAAAATGTTTTCTGACAGAAAAAATAATATTGTTCCCACCTAAAATGCTTTGTCTCAAGGTAAAAATAGCCAATTTCAGTCTTTCTTTAGAAAAAAATCATAGCATTCATACAATAACAATGTGAGAGTCAGAGGGGTGGCTAACCAGGCTGTATTTCTGGAAGACTTCTTAAGCCAGATTTTCCAATCACATAGGGCCAGTTAGGCCCTTCATCTTCTCTAGGTAGATAAATTGAGTGCCACACACTTTGCTGTGCAGGGACCTTCTGAATGAAATCTTTTAAAACAAAGATCTTGTTTGCTGTGAGTGAAAATCAAGTGAGAGCCTTGCAATTTTTATTAATAAAAGAGATTTACATGGTAGCTGATCTTGTCTTAGAAAATGCTTGATATTATTGAATATTTACATAATTTTGTTATTTGATAAATATTTACATAGTAGCCCCTAATCAATTGTCCTCTGGATAGAGTCTGATGTTTACCTGTATTTTATCCAAAGCCATCTTTATTTATATTTATAGAAGTACAGATAAAGATGCTTTCTGGGTTAATTATTCTAGTGTGCTCATGCACAGTGAATTAAATCACTTATATACTGGTATCCACAACAGTAAACTTATTTTTAGAAAAACTAACATCATGACTAAGAGAATAAAAGGAAAAGTAAATATAAAGAAGAAATAAAAAGAGGTAGAACATAACATGCATATTACACATGTAATGCATTTGTAAAAATAACTCAGGTTAAAATAGTAAATACAATTAAACTCTCCTAATGTTTTTTATTGTAATTTCATTTGCCAAACTGAAAGGCAACTATGATTTTGGAATTTTCTCTATTAAAAATAAGTATCATGTAATATTCAAGCATTCAACTCTGGAATCAGATTCTTTTTGATCTAATTATTATTAGATCAAATTAAACTAGATTTATGCATAAAAAGCATTTAGCAAATTGCTTATCACATAATAAGAGCTCAAGAAATGTTTGCTATTGTTATCAACATGATAAATAGCTGCTAGTCTCTATACGAGAAGTCAAAATTTCCTGTGACAGAACAGGGAAAGAGAATGTTGGTAAGCTTATCATACATTTATGGGGTTGTGTGTATGTGTGTATGTGTGTGTTCTGTTTATTGAGGAAATAGGGGGAGATACCTAGAAGGTATGTTCTACTTTAAGATGAAAGATTAAAAATATTACAAAGCAATGCAAAATAAAAGAATTAAAGGATGAGAAATTGAATTAACACAAGGCTAACAAGAAGAAAAACTAATAGGGAGACAAAGTATCAAGAAAGAAATCAAAATGGATTTTACTTTGAAATGTGTAATTTTGAAATACTTCATTGAGAAAGAAAGCAAACAAAATATATAATGCTTTTGAAATTGTATAATGTTTTATTGTTTGTAAATCATTTTCACTCCTATCTACAGTGATCTTGTGATAGCTATTTGAGTTTGCAAGATAAGTTTTATACTTTCTGTTTAACAGATAAGGGATTAAGACCTAGAAATTGTAAGTGATATGACCAAAGTTACATCACAAATGATCAGCAAGACTTGCAATTAAATCCTATTTTTCCTTAGTGCTTTTTCAAATTGTCTCCGTTAATATATCTTACCAATATGGATCATTTCAAACCTTTTTTTTTTTGAAAACCTATCACATGCTGAGAGTTCTGTCACATACTCTACAGACCTTTTATCATTTAAGACTTCTAATAATCTTGGGAATATGTCATAGAACAGATTTGAGAAAAGAGAAATGTTGGCTAATTTACCCTAATTACATATTCTGGCTTGTAAATTGTGGATCTGTGGCTTGAACACACTATGTCTGCCTCCAAACAGCATCTGACCTTTTGCAGTAGGTCTCACAGAAGAATGGTTTCCTGTTGATGAATTCTCATTGGCATCTATTGGCCACTTCATAAATACTTACTGAAAGTCAGAGCGAGCTAATGAGTACATAAGTGAATAAATGTGTTCCAGTGTAAAATATCTGCACCTCTACCACAGATGTCTGGGAACCAGAAGTTAGGGAATAATATGGACTACATAAAGAAAAGATATACATTTCGTACCCAATCACATATCCCTAGCTGTTGCAGTCAGGGAAAGTTTTTAATATTGTTACACAATAATCTATTATTCATTTTATAATATTATAATTATTCATAAAATTTGCAATGTGTGGTAGAAAGTATGTAAATTTTGATATAGAACTAAAAGCCATTATTGACTTTTATTATTTCTATTGCTATATTCTGACTGTCACCTACTGGTTTTTAAAAATAGGAACTATTAAATTCTAAAAGTTGGTGTGCTGTTTGGATTCTGGAGATGACTGTGGTTTGAAAGAGACATCTGACTCATGAAGAAAATAAGTATACATATCTGTAATTTCACCCCAAATTTTACAGAACAATAGCTGAACCAGACTAAGAAATAGGTTTGTCATTTTAAACAATTTTAAATCTTTTTAAAGCTTCTACTACAGAATACCTAATAGTAAAGGCCAAACACCATTATATGTTATAAAATCATAAAATGCAGTTTTATGAAAAATTTCTCATGTTTCACCTTTCCATTCCAATTATCAAAAACTTTACCAGATATTCATTTAATCTGGAATTATTTTCATTACTTCCTAAATGTTCACCATGCCTCTATATGTATCTATCTGTCAGAGTACACTTCACTTTCTATTCTAATGTTTTAAAAGATTGTTATTTCAAAACTTCAATATTTCCCATGACCTAGAAAAATGATTATTGCTTTTTTCTTAGACAGACTTGAAATGTAGCCAGACTTACACATTAATATCTCATTTAAACAGTGATTCTCAACTCAAAAATAAAAAATAGAGAGAGAGGATAAATCACTTTGAAAATCCCTACAGATGATTCAGACAAGTATCCTCCTCCCCTTTGCCAAATTTAAACCTTTTGCTAAGGTAGTGTGAACCTTATACCATAAAATGAACTGTAAAATCACAGAATACCCTTCCTTCATTCCCACTATCTCCACAAATATTTCCTCATCTTTATAGCTCAGTACAATCATATTGATATATATTTGCCTCTATCATCTTAGAATTCCATAGCATTTATTAGTTATATTGTATTTTCTCATTTCTCCATCTTATGCTAACTTCAATAACATCAGTTTTATTTCTCATTTGTGTAAAAATCTCCCTGACAGGTTGAAAGGTTGAAAGTCAATGGTTCTTTAAATAAACTATGGAATTTGTCACATAATTGGGCATGTAGTATTTGATTTAAAAAAAACTTGAACAAATGAGAACTTCAGTATATTATTATATCATTCAATTCAAAATTACTGGGCCGAATAAAATAATCTATGTGAAAACACCTATTCATTGAAATAGGACAAACTCAAGATCATTTAGCACAGTGGAATGGCACACTCAAATACTTGTAAGAGCAAGGTTACTGAGTGGTTATATTTTTTTTCTTTCTGGATGCATTTGAGAGATACTCAAATTCTCAAAATTAACTGTAACTCATACTGAATGTTCAAGGGCCCAAATCCCTTATCTCTCTCTCTCTCTCTTTTTTCCTGTCCCTAACACATATAATCACAAACCTCACTACTCAGGTCCCCAGCCTCTTTTTCAAACATTTGACAGTGTCTTTACCAATAACGTATAAATATTTATTTAATGGAAAGGAGTAGTTTAGAAGAAAGTGTTTCCTGTTTTGTTAAAAAGAGAAAAAACAAAGAAGCATGTTCTCTCTCCCTTTCCCCTTTCCTTTAGCCTCAATTTGGGATGAGATGATTGGAACTGAAGCTTTGGACGATTAGAACTGAATCTTTCAACCATGAAAAAACAAGTATGAGGACACACCCTATACTCTTGATACAGTGAAGTGGAAAGATGAAGATGTATATTGTGAGCAACTCATCCAATGCCCCAGTTGTCTAACTCTGAACTTAAACTACTATTCATCAAGATTTTTGTCACTCACATTGGTAAATACTTCTCCTTGATACATTAACTTTTTAATTTGAATTTATGATCACTTTAAAATTTCTTTATAATTGTCAGATAAAGTAGCATATTTTATGCTTATTTTATATCCTGCTTTCTGACTGCATCTAAAGTGTTTAGTAGGGATATTGAAAACAAGATTATTTATCCTAGGAAAAGGTAGTTTAGGGTATTGGAAAGCCATGTACAATTTCAAAACCTTCGACAAGTTTTACCACATCACGAAAGAAATCATATGAATCTCCTTTAAAAAAAAATGAACAAGATAATACTGACATTGACCTGTTCTTTGACCTCATTTTCCACAAGTATAGTCATATTAGATTGATATGAAAGTTTTCACTTCCTTGCTTTCCAACTTTATGTTTGGGAAATAGACTTTCCCTTGATGCTGCAAATACTGAGTTAAATCCTTATCCCCTTATGTGTGATTCAAGGAAGACAAGTCTCAGAGAGCTAAATAGTGGAAATAATTATAGACAGTCCACTCTCACAGCTTAAGTCTCTCTTGCAGCATTGGGATTTTAACGCGACATATAGTATTTGAAAAAACCTACTGTATTATTTTTCTTTCAAAAATTGAAATAAAATCATGTTATAGTTCTGTAATACCAAACAAAGAAAATGTGCTTTTGTTTTCAATTTGACCTTTTTTGCCCATAAAACAGGCTTTCACATGTCTCTAATTTTCAAGACTCATTAACCATTTACTCTAGAATTTTATGCTGTTTTTCTTTGTAATTTCACCCTGAACAACATAGGCTTAAATAATATGTTTTAAAGAGTTTCTTTCATTTCTGAATTTAAAAAGAAACCATAAGTATTCAGAAAGAATTGACTTTTCAAATAACTTTGTAAGAATATCAAGGCAATGTGTCATTTCAGAGTACTATTAAAAACCTATATTGATTACAGTGATATTTGTTGTTTAGAAAAAAAGTAGCATTTTATTTATTTTCTCATATTAGTCTTACTGGTTGAGGGGGTATTACTAACTTTGTTTTGTACAAAGTTATTGCTTTTTTGCACTTTGCTTGTGTTCAATATCATTACTATTTTGAGAAATAATTGTAAACTAAAAAAAGTTTTACATTTCCTGAAAGAAATTATGCATAATTTGAATGAATTATTTTTCCTTTTTTTTAACATCTTTATTGAGGTATAATTGCTTTACAATGGTGTGTTAGTTTCTGCTTCATAACAAAGTGAATCAGTTATACATATACATATGTTCCCATATCTCTTCCCTCTTGCATCTCCCTCCCTCACATCCTCCCTATCCCACCCCTCTAGGTGATCAAAAAGCACTGAGCTGATCTCCCTGTGCTATGCGGCTGCTTCCCACTAGCTATCTATTTTACTTTTGGTAGTGTATATATGTCCATGTCACTCTCACACTTGGTCACAGCTTACCATTCCCCCTCCCCATATCCTCAAGTCCATTCTCTAGTAGCTCTGCGTCTTTAATCCCATCTTGCCCTTAGGTTCTTCAGGACCTTTTTTTTTTTTTTTTTTAATCTTAGATTCCATATATATGTGTTAGCATACAGTATTTGTTTTTCTCTTTCTGACTTACTTCACTCTGTATGAAAGATTCTAGGTCCATCCACCTCACTACAAGTAACTCAATTTTGTTTCTTTTTATGGCTGAGTAATATTCCATTGCATATATGTGCCACATCTTCTTTATCCTTTCATCTGTTGATGGACACTCAGGTTGCTTCCATGTCCTGGGTATTGTAAATAGTGCTGCAATGAACATTTTGGTACATGACTCTTTTTGAATTCTGGTTTTCTCAGGGTATATGCCCAGTAGTGGGATTGCTGGGTTGTAAGGTAGTTCTATTTTTAGTTTTTTAAGGGACCTCCATACTGTTCTACATAGTGGCTGAACCAATTTACATTCCTACCAACAGTACAAGAGGGTTCCCTTTTCTCCACACCCTCTCTAGCATTTACTGTTTCTAGATTTTTTGATGATGCCCATTCTGACCAGTGTGAGATGATATCTCATTGCAGCTTTGATTTCCATTTCTCTAATGATTAATGATGTTGAGCATTCTTTCATGTGTTTGTTGGAAATCTGTATGTCTTCTTTGGAGACAGGTCTATTTAGGTCTTCTGCCCATTTTTGGATTGGGTTGTTTGATTTTTGATATTGAGCTGCATGAGCTGTTTGTAAATTTTGGAGATTAATCCTTTGTCAGTTGCTTCATTTGCAAATATTTTCTCCCACTCTGAGGGTTGTCTTTTGGTCTTGTTTTGGTTTCCTTTGCTGTGCAAAAGCTTTTAAGTTTCATTCGGTCCCATTTCTTTATTGTTTTTCTTTCCATTTCTCTAGGAGGTGGGTCAAAAAGGATCTTGCTGTGATTTATGTCATAGAGTGTTCTGCCTATGTTTTCCACTAAGAGTTTGATAGTGTCTGGCCTTACATTTAGGTCATTAATCCATTTTGAGTTTATTTTTGTGTATAGTGTTAGGGTGTGTTCTAATTTCATACTTTTACATGTAACTGTCCAGTTTTCCCAGCACAACATAATGAACAGGCTGTCTTTTCTCCACTGTATATTCTTGCCTCCTTTATCAAAGAAAAGGTGACCATATGTGCTTGGGTTTATCTCTGGGCTTTCTATCCTGTTCCATTGATATATACTTCTGTTTTTGTGCCAGTACCATACTGTCTTGATTACTGTAGCTTTGTAGTATAGTCTGAAGTCAGGAAGCCTGATTCGTCCAGCTCCATTTTTCATTCTCAAGATTGCTTTGGCTATTCGGGGTCTTTTGTGTTTCCATACAAATTGTGAAAGTTTTTGATCTAGTTCTGTGGAAAATGCCACTGGTAGTTTGGTAGGGATTGCATTAAATCTGTATATTGCTTTGGGTAGTACAGTCATTTTCAATATGTTGATTCTTCCAATCCAAGAATATGGTATATCTCTCCATCTATTTGTATCATCTTTAATTTCTTCCATCAGTGTCTTATAATTTTCTTCATACAGGTCTTTTGTCTCCTTAGCTAGGTTTATTCCTAGATATTTTATTCTTTATGTTGCAATGGTAAATGGGAGTGTTTTCTTAATTTCACTTTCAGATTTTTCATCATTAGTGTAAAGGAATGCCAGAGATTTCTGTGCATTAATTTTTTATCCTGCTACTTTATCAAATTCATTGATTAGCTCTAGTAGTTTTCTGATGGAATCTTCCAAAACTATGTTGAATAAGAGTGGTGAGAGTGGGCAACCTTGTCTTGTTCCTGATCTTAGTGGAAATGCTTTCAGTTTTTCACCATTGAGGACGATGTTGCCTGTGGGTTTGTCATATATGACCTTTATTATGTTGAGGAAAGTTCCCTCTATGCTTACTTTCTGGAGGGTTTTTATCATAAATGGTGTTGAATTTTGTCAAAAGCTTTCTCTGCATCGATTGAGATGATTGTATGGTATTTCTCCTTCAATTTGTTAATATGGTGTATCACATTGATTGATTTGTGTATATTGAAGAATCCTTGCATCCCTGGAATAAATCCCACTTGATCATGGAATATGATCCTTTTAATGTGCTGTTGGATTCCGTTTGCTAGTATTTTGTTGAGGATTTTTGCATCTATGTTCATCAGTGATATTGGCCTGTAGTTTTCTTTCTTTGTTACATCTTTGTCTGGTTTTGCTCTCAGGGTGATGGTGGCCTTGTATAATGTGTTAGGGAGTGTTCCTTCCTCTGCTATATTTTGGAAGGGCTTGAGAAGGATAGGTGTTAGCTCTTCTCTAAATGTTTGATAGAATTTACCTGTGAAGCCATCTGGTCCTGGGTTTTTGTTTGTTGGAAGATTTTTAATCACAGTTTCAATATCAGTGCTTGTTTTTTGTCTGTTCATATTTTCTATTTCTTCCTGGTTCAGTCTTAGAAAGTTGTGCATTTCTAAGAATTTGTCCATTTCTTCCAGATGTCCATTTTATTGGCAGAGTTGCTTGTAGTCATGTCTCCTGATCCTTTGTATTTCTGCAGTGTCAATTGTTACTTCTCCTTTTTCATTTCAAATTCTATTGATTTGAGTCTTCTCCATTTTTTCCTTGATGAGTCTGGCTAATGATTTATCAATTTTGTTTATCTTCTCAAAGAACCAGCTTTTAGTTTTACTGATCTTTGCTATCGTTTCCTTCATTTCTTTTTCATTTAATTCTGATCTGATCTTTATGATTTCTTTCCTTCTCTAACTTTGGGATTTTTTTGTCCTTCTTGCTCTAATTGCTTTAGGTGCTAGGTTAGGCTGTTTATTTGTGATGTTTCCTGTTTTTTAAAGGTAAGATTGTATTGCTATAAACTTCCTTCTTAGAATTGCTTTTGCTCATCCCATAGGTTTTCTGTCATCCTGTCTCCATTGTCATTTGTTTCTAGGTATTTTTTGATTTCCTCTTTGATTTCTTCAGTAATCACTTGGTTATTAAGTAGTGTATTGTTTAGCCTCCATGTGTTTGTATTTTTTACAGCTCTTTTCCTGTAATTGATATGTAGTCTCATAGTGTTGTGGTTGGAAAAGATACTTGATACAATTTCAATTTTCTTAAATTTACTAAGGCTTGATTTGTGACCCAAGATATGATCTATCCTGGAGAATGTTCCATGAGCACTTGAGAAAAATGTGTATTCTGTTGTTTTTGGATGGAGTGTCCTATAAATATCAATTAAGTCCATCTTGTTTAATGTATCATTTAAAGCTTGTGTTTCCTTATTTATTTATTTTGGATAATCTGTCCATTGGTGAAAGTCAGGTGTTAAAGTCCCCTACTATGACTGTGTTACTGTTGATTTCCCCTTTTATGGCTGTTAGTATTTGCCTTATGTATTGAGGTGCTCCTATGTTGAGTGCATAAATATTTACAATTGCTATATCTTCTTCTTGGATTGATCGTTTGATCATTATGTAGTGTTCTTCTTTGTCTCTTGTAATATTCTTTGCTTTAAAGTCTATTTTGTCTGATGTGGGAATTGTTACTCCAGCTTTCTTTTGATTTCCATTTGCATGGAATATCTTTTTCCATCCCCTCACTTTCAGTCTGTATGTGTCTCTATGTCTGAAGTAGGTCTCTTGTAGACAGCATATATGGGTCTTGTTCTTATGTCCATTCAGTGAGTCTGTGTCTTTTGGTGGGAGCATTTAATCTATTTACATTTAAGGTAATTATCTATATGTATGTTCTTATTCCCATTTTCTTAATTGTTTTGGGTTTGTCATTGTAGGTCTTTTCCTTCTCTTGTGTTTCCTGCCTAGAGAAGTTCCTTTAGCATTTGTTGAAAAGCTGGTTTGGTGGTACTGAACTCTCTCAGCTTTTGCTTGTCTGTAAAGGTTTTATTTTCTCCATCAAATCTGAATGAGATCCTTGCTGGGTAGAGTAATCTTGGTTGCAGGTTATTCTCCTTCATCAGTTTAAATATGTCTTGCCACTCCCTTCTGGCTTGCAGATTTTCTGCTGAGAGATCAGCTGTTAACCTTATGGTGATTCCCTTGTGTGTTATTTGTTGTTTTTCCCTTGCTGATTTTAATATGTTTTCTTTGTATTTAATTTTTGATAGTTTGATTGATATATGTCTTGGCGTGTTTCTCCTTGAATTTATCCTGTATGGGACACTTTGTGCTTCCTGGACTTGATTAATTTTTTCCTTTCCCATATTAGCGAAGTTTTCAACTATAATCTCTTCAAGTATTTTCTCAGTCCCCTTCTTTTTCTCTTCTTCTTCTGGGAACCCTATAATTTGAATGTCAGTGCATTTAATATTGTACCAGAGGTCTCTGAGACTGTCCTCAGTTCTTTTCATTTTTTTTCTTTATTCTGCTCTGCAGTAGTTATTTTCACTATTTTATCTTCCAGGTCACTTATCCATTATTCTGCCTCAATTATTCTGTTATTGATCTCTTCTAGAGAATTTTTAATTTCATTTATTGTGTTGTTCATCATTGTTTGTTTGCTCTTCAGTTCTTCTAGGTCCTTGTTAAATGTTTCTTGTATTTTGTCTATTCTATTTCCAAGATTTTGAATCATCTTTACTATCATTATTCTGAATTCTTTTTCAGGTAGACTGCCTATTTCCTCTTCATTTATTAGGTCTGGTGGGTTTTTACCTTGCTCCTTCATCTGCTGTGCATTTTTCTGTCTTCTCATTTTGCTTATCTTATTGTGTTTGGGGTCTCCTTTTTGCAGGCTGCAGGTTCGTAGTTCCCATTGTTTTTGGTGTCTGTCTCCATGGCTAAGGTTGGTTCAGTGGGTTGTGTAGGCTTCCTGGTGGAGGGGACTAGCTCCTGTGTTCTGGTGGACAAGGCTGGATCTTGTCTTTCTAGTAGGCAGGTCCACATTTGCTGGTGTGTTTTGGGGTGTCTGTGGCCTTATTATGTTGTTAGGCAACCTCTCTGCTAATGGATGGCGCTGTGTTCCTGTTTTGTTAGTTGTTTGGCATAGGGTGTCCAGCACTCTAGCTTGTTGGTTGTTGAGTGAAGCTGGGTCTTGGCGTCAAGATGGAGATCTCTGTGAGATTTTCACTGTTTGATATTATGTGGAGCTGGGAGGTCTCATGTGCTCCAGTGTCCTGAAGTTGGCTCTCCCACCTCCAAGGCACAGCACTGGATCCTGGCTGGAGCACCAAGAGCCTTTCATCCACACAGCTCAGAATAAAAGGGAGACAAAATAGAAAGAAAGAAAGAGGGTAAAATCAAATCAAATAAAGTAAAGTAAAATAAAATAAAATTTTTAAAATAAAAATAATTATTAAGAAAAAAGTTTTTAAAAATAGAAACAACAACAACAAAAAATGGACTGACAGACCCCTAGGACAAATGGTGAAAGGAAAGCTATACAGACAAAATCACACACAGAAGCATACGCCTACACACTCACAAAAAGAGAAAAAGAGGGGAAAATAATATATCTTTGCTCCCAAAGTCCACCTCCTCAATTTGGAATGATTCATTTTCTATTCAGGTATTCCGTAGATGCAGGGTACATCATGGTATTCCACAGATGCAGGGTACATTAAATCTGTGGAGATTTAATCTGCTGCTCCTGAGGTTGCTGGGAGAAATTTCCCTTTCTCTTGTTTGTTTGAGCTGATTTGGGGCTCTGGCTCACTCAGGCGAGGGGGAAGGAGGGGTACAGATACGGGGCGAGTCTGTGGCAGCAGAGGCCAGCGGGACGTTGCACCAGCCTGAGGCACACTGTGCATTCTACCGGGAAAGTTGTCCCTGGATCACAGGACCCTGGCAGTGGCAGGCTGCACAGGCTCCCAGGAGGAGAGGTGTGGATATTGACCTGTGCTTGCACGCAGGTTTCTTGGTGGCTGCAGCAGCAGCCTCAACATTTCCTGCCCGTCTCTGGGGTATGTGCTGATAGCTGCGGCTTGCACCTATCTCTGGGGCTCCTTTAAGAGGCGCTCTTAATCCCCTCTCCTCGTGCACCAGGAAACAAAGAGGCAAGAAAAAGTATCTTGCCTATTCGGCAGTTCTAAGCCTCCTCCTGGACTCCCTCCCGGCTAGCCGTGTTGCACTAGTCCCTTCAGGCTGTGTTCACGCAGCCAACCCCAGTCCTCTCCCTGGGATCTGACCTCCAAAGCCCCAGCTTTAGCTCCTAGCTCCCACCCACTCCAGCGGGTGAGCTGACAAGCCTCTCAGGCTGGTGAGTGCTGGTCGCCACTGATCCTCTCTGCGGGAATCTCTCCACTTTGCCCTCTGCACCCCTGTTGCTACGCTCCCCTCCGTGGCTCTGAAGCTTCCCCCTCACCCAGCCCCATCTCTGCCAGTGAAGGGGCTTCTAGTGTGTGGAAACTTTTCCTCCTTCACAGCTCCCTCCCAGAAGTGCCAGTCCCGTCCCTCTTCTTTTGTCTCTGTTTATTCTTTTTTCTTTTGCCTTACCCAGGTATGTGGGGAGTTTCTTGCCTTTTGGGAGGTCTGAGGTCTTCTTCCAGCGTTCAGTAGGTGTTCTATAGGAGCAGTTACACCTGTAGATGTATTTCTGATGTATCTGTGGGGAGGAAGGTGATCTCTGCGTCTTACTCTTCCGCCATCTTCCTCCCATCCTACCTTACTTTTTTATACGTGTATTATGCTATAACGCATAATCTAATGCATGTCATCATACTTTCTCTTATTTTCTGATTATAACATTAAAAATTATTTACTATTAAAAAGACTGAAAAATACTGAAACATTTAAAGTGAAACAAATTACACAGAATCAGGCTATTTAAAGGTGAATCAAGTCAGAAAATCTACACTATGTAGGTCATTGGTGGTTTTAAATTAATAATCTCTTGTTGGGCTTTATATTGTTCTCTTTTTTCTCATTATTATAAAGAAATTATGATAACATACATTTTCTTAATTTTTCCCTGTATTTTGGATTATTATTGGAATTTATGGGTAAAAGTCAATCATTTTTCAATGCTCTTAGTTAATAAAAGATGGTTAAATGAACTTACATCATCATCATCCTTATAGTGTAAAAGTGTGCTCATTTCATCTCACCACTTTTTCCTGGCATTGGATATAATCATTAATACACATATGCATACACATACCCCCCACTATGAAAATTAGGTAACATTAACATTTTATTTCTTTTTTGATGCATCTATATAATTGTCTTTAAATTGAATTTATTTTGCAGTACGTGGGCCTCTCACTGCTGTGGCCTCTCCTGTTGCAGAGCACAGGCTCCGGACACGCAGGCCCAGCAGCCATGGCTCATGGGCCAAGCCACTTCACAGCATGTGGGATCCTCCCAGACCGGGCCATGAACCCGTGTTCCCTGCATCGGCAGGTGGACTCTCAACCTCTGTGCCACCAGGGAAGCCCTAAAATGAATTTTTGACATTTTTTTTACCATTTACTTTCCCTGTTCTACAGATTGCATATTGATGTCATTTGCACAGTTTTTGATTGAATGACAGCCTTTTTTGTCTTATTCATTTGTATGAACTCTTTTTGAATTAGCCCTTTGTCTATCACATGTGTAGCAAATTATTTCTCCCAGTTTATCATTACAATTTTGTGGTTAATTGCCTCTCAATATTCATTATTTCTATATTCCTTATATTAATAGAAACCCTACATATTGCCTCAAACTCTCCTTTTGAAATCAACCCGTTCTCAATTAATGGTCATTCACACCTCTCAGATTCTATCATTAAACATTTGCAGTCACTCTTGACATTTCTCTTTACATCATATTCTATCTGTACATTCTGCCAGAACATGCTATTATTCCAATCAGTTCCCACCATCACCACTGTTAACAATTCACTCTGTGTCACCATCATCTCTCACTTGGATTATTGTAGTATATTTGTGACTGATCTCCTAACTTCCACATTTGTCCGCAGTCTATTTTCCACATAGTTACCAGAGTGATCCTATTAAAATGTCAATATCAGATCAACCCCACAAAAGTTTCACCATAAAAGCCAAATCCCTAAAATGGCCTACTAGTAGCTTTGTGAATTATAAACTCTTGGAACTCATCTCCCATTATGCAACTTCACCATCACTCTTCTAAAACACATTGGACTCATTGCTCCTCCTCAATCATATAAGGCGTGCCTTCAGTTCAGGGCTGTGCACCGGCTTTTCTCTATGCCTAGAATGCAGTAGGGAGTGAGTCTCTTTAAATGACTTGAAAACAACCTCTCTACTCATTTATTATTACCCCTACTGCCTTAATGGTCACAGGTGTATTCTTTATTAATAATACATTTAGAAAGAATCATTAATACTTCTTTTATAGCCTCATTAATGATCTAAAGAAATTTTTGCATTATGGACTATTTTGTCATAGAATCTTAGCAGTACATAATAGTCTTGAAAAAGTAATTAATCGTGAACACATGAACTAATTTTAAAACAGTCCATCCTATTAAGAGATCAATTTTTTTTTTAATTGCAGGTTTCGGTGACTTGTTCTTATTAATTAATTTATTTATTTTCACTGTGCTGGGTCTTCGTTTCTGTGCGAGGGCTTTCTCTAGTTGTGGCAGGCGGGGCTACTCTTCATCGCGATGCACGGGCCTCTCACTATTGCGGCCTCTCTTGTTGCAGAGCACAGGCTCCATACGTGCAGGCTCAGTAGTTGTGACTCACCGGGCTACTTGCTCCACGGCATGTGGGATCCTCCCAGACCAGGGCTCGAACCCGTGTCCCCTGCATTAGCAGGCAGATTCTCAACCACTGCCTCACCAGGGAAGCCCAAGAGATTAATTTTTAATAAATCACCTTTTCACTTTTTTGAATTTTATTTTATTTTATTTTTATTGAGAAAAAATACACATTTTTTCTCAAGTGCATGTGGAACATTCTCCAAGATAGGTCACATGTTAGGCCACACAACTAATCTTAATACACTTAAAAAGGGTGAAATCATATCAAGCATCTTTTCAGACTGCAACCATATTAAACTAGAAATCAATTACAGAAAGAAAACTGGAAAATTCACAAATACATGAAGATTAAACAACATGCTACTAAACACCAATGGGTCAAACAAGAAACCAAGTGATAAATCCAAAATCACCTTGATACAAACAAAAATGGAAGTATAACATCCCAAAATTTATGAGATGCAGCAAAAACAGTTCTAAGAGGGAATTTCTTAGCAATAGATGCCTACCTCAAGAAACAAGAAAAAGTCTCAAATAAATAACCTAACTGTACACCTCAAGAAACTAGAAAAAGAAGAAGCAACAAAGCCCAAATTTAGTATAAGGAAAAAATAAATATTACAGCAGAAACAAATAAAGTAGAGACTAAAAAGACAATAGAAAAGATCAATGAAATGAAAAGTTTGTTCTTTGAAAAAATAAACAAAATTGACAAATTTTAGCTAGAGATTTACCAAGAAAAATAGAGGACTCAAATAAATTAAAATCAGAAATGAAAGAGGAAATATTACATCTGATACCACAAAAATACAAAGGATCAAAGAGAGGACTATTAACAATTATACACCAACAAACTGGAAAACCTAGTAGAAATTAATAAATTCCTAGAAACATACAATCTACTAAGACTGAATCATGAAGAAATAGAAAATATGAACGGCCCAGTTACTGGGCAGCATTTAAGTACCGAAATCAGTTCTGAGATCCAAATTAATATTTAAAAATATACAGAGTAATGGAAAAATTTTTCTGTTGTTGTTCATGACCACAGAAAGAACTTTGTCGTTTTAGACTTGTTGAAAAGAGTTTCCTCTTTTAATTGTTACTTGATATTCCTTGTTGTGGCCACTATTTCTGTATTTTTTTTCTTTTTCCAGTTACATGGTTTTATAACTAGTTTGGGGTCACGCAATTGTAATAATGGGCAGTAAGAGAAGACTGAGTGGCAGAAATTTAAATTTGTATTTTTTTATGCAGATAATATGCAGATTGACTGTCATTTTGGGTGGTGGATCCCTAAATATACATCTAACCACTATTTGATAATTGTTTCCAGTTGATATCATGTGATAATTCAATATATATTCATATATTTTTCTATTAAAAAAGAACAATTTGTGTAATTATGCAAATTTTCTTTCACTAAAATAATAGTTTAAATTTAAATGTGCAAAAATCACTATAAATATATTTTATTTGATGTCCTTTAAAATTTTAATAAACTGTTTCTTGACTTAGGTGCCAAACACATATATACAAACACATAAAAAAGCTCCAAATAAATTGCCTAAAAATAGGTTTCATCCAGGTCAGAAAGCTTGTTGTGACACTATCATTGCATAATGAATACTGAAAAATATAAATTTATGTCACATTGATATAATGCCAACTTTCTATCAGTTCTCAAGGACTGCTTTATTTATCATTCAAAATAAATGATGCCACCTCACAATCTCATATAAAATCTCAATTTTCTTTGATGAACTTTTATATAAATGCTGACAGATTTGATGATGCCATTTTATGTGATGACTAAATCAGGACTCATATTGACATGTTTGCACATTAAAACATATTGCAATAATATATAAATCTCATATAAAATCTCACAATCTCATATAAAATCTCAATTTTCTTTGACGAAGTTTTATATAAATGCTGACAGATTTGATGATGTCATTTTATGTGATGACTAAATCAGGACTCATATTGACATGTTTGCATGTTAAAACATATTGCAATAATATCATATGCTTTGATTTACTTTTACACTTCATTCTTCACTTTGCATCATTTTCTAATGAATATTTGAACAAAATAGATTCAAGGCAAAGTTCACTTTGGTGTATCATAGTAATATTATTGAATATATCCCCAAACTATTGTATAATATATAATTAAATGGTGCTCCAGTGTTTATAAGAATTGCTTATGTTTTCTTTCTACATCATTTATTCTATCTGTAGGAGATATTGGCTCTTGTATATCATATTGCATCCTAAATTATTTCAAAATATTAGTCTCTTCTTCTAATACATAGACCTTTATGTAAATTCTTTCTATTTTGACACGTCATATTTGCTTACTCACAAAATATATCAATTTTTAAAAGCACACATTTAGACATTATCTTAACCTAGGGTGCACATTGATTGAGTAATATTTCTAATATATTACTATTTAAGTGTCTTTTAATAAAATATGCTATGCCAGGTATAAGGGAATCTAAGTGTAAGATATGCTGCTCTCCATAAATGTATTATTTCAATGGCTATCAAAAATTTTTTCAACTCACCATAATTCATCTGGCCAGTTCTATTTATGAGCAATGCTTAGACAGTATTGTATACTAAAACTGTTCTCGTATTCAATGTGGTTAAGGGAGAGATTTTTTTTTTTATTGGAGTATAATGGCTTTACAATGGTGTGTTAGTTTCTGCTTTATAACAAAGTGAATCAGTTATACATATACATATGTTCCCATATCTCTTCCCTCTTGCATATTCCTCTTTCCCACTCTCCCTATCCCACCCCTCTAGGTGGTCACAAAGCACCGAGCTGATCTCCCTGTGCTATGCGGCTGCTTCCCACTAACTATCTATTTTACATTTGGTAGTGTATATATGTCCATGCCATTCTCTCACTTTGTCACAGCTTACCCTTCCCCCTCCCCCTATCCTCAAGTCCATTCTCTAGTAGGTCTGTGTCTTTATTCCTGTCTTGCCCCAAGGTTCTTCATGACCTTTTTTTTTCCTTAGGTGCCATATATATGTGTTAGCATACGGTATTTGTTTTTCTCTTTCTGACTTACTTCACTCTGTATGACAGACTCTAGGTCCATCCACATCACTACAAATAACTCAATTTTGTTTCCTTTTATGGCTGAGTAATGTTCCATTGTATATATGTGAGAGATTGACCAGGTGTCTCCTTTGGGGAAAATGTAACCCCCAGAGAATAAGTAGCATGAAATTCACCCATACAACCTACCCACTGGAAATTTGTGACCTGACTGATGACACACAATTCCACACTTGTTTGGAGAAAGTGCATTTAAATGAAATTTGAAGAAAAAGAGGTAAAACATTCTAAATCATGAAGCCAGGAGCAGAGTCTACAAGGCATAAGAAAAATTATGAGGGACTCTTCAAAGAATAAATAACTTGTTCGAAGTGAAGGTTTCATACCACAAAGAAATAGAAGGTATATTTGTAAATATAGACTGGAGCATATTACTTTTTCTTAGATTTCTTAGGAATCTCTATATGATAGGATCATGGGAAGCAAAGGAATAGCCTTGCTTATATTTTCAGTTAGTAATTAGACAAAATTGAGATATTTCCCTATATAAATGTGAGGGGGAAAGCAGGAGAAGGTGGATTCAGCAACAATGTGAGAGATTATTGTAGTTCTAGGTAGTGAAATAATAAAGTGAATAGAAAGGAAAGAGAACTCATGAAAGATATTTTTTAAAAGTAAATTTATATAGAAGATTGGATTTAAGGATGAAGAAATAAAATATCAGAGATGCCTAGAGATTGAATATAGGGTTGTCATGAATACACACAAATATATAATCATAAAATATTATGTATAAGTAATTGGCTAACAGATTCCTAATCCTAAAGCTGAAATTTGGAAACTGTAGAATTGCTTAGCCCTCACTGACAATGTACATTTGTTACACATTTGCATTAATTATTTACACAGGGTTTGTGAAGTCTGACAGAAGGGCAGGAAAATGATAACATGCTCAAAATGTGTTCACAGGGACCCTTTAACAGACATAGTTATATGTACTCATCCAGATGTGATGTGTGTCCTAACAGATCAATCTAGCTTTTAGAATATGATCTGTAGCTATTTATCATGCATCTTTTCCATTTTTTTAATTTATTTTATTTTATTATTTTTTAACATCTTTATTGGAGTATAATTGCTTTACAATGGTGTGTTAGTTTCTGCTGTATAACAAAGTGAATCAGCTATACATATACATATATCCCCATATCTCCTCCCTCTTGCGTCTCCCTCCCTCCCACCCTCCCTATCCCACCACTCTAGGTGGACAGAAAGTACAGAGCTGATCTCCCTGTGCTATGTGGCTGGTTCCCACTAGCTCTCTCAACCACTCTCTCTTTCCACCACCCCCCTTTTTCATAAACCCTATGCTGTGCGGACAAAGTCCCAAATTTTTATTTAACTTCCAATTGAAGTTCTCACTGAAGCCAGAAGAAACACAGATGGACAGAAGAGCAAGAAAATTGCTCTTGTACAGCAGAGGGAATACAACCAATATTTTATAATAACTTTAAATGGAGTATAATCTATAAAATATTGAATCACTATGTTGTATACCTGAAACTAATATTGTAAATCAACTATACTTCAAATTAAATATATATATATATATATATATATATATATATATACCTTGTGAACTCTTACACAGTATAAAGAAACCAGAAATAAAGTGCCTGTTTTGTTCATTTTCCTTCTCAAAGTATAATAAATGGACTAGCATTTAGAAGTTCACTTATTAGGAAAAGATGTTAAAAATTTTAGTGTTTCCAAAATGTATGGATTATTTTTCCTCAGCTGTGTAATTGTGTGTGTATATGTGAGTGTGTGTATATCTGTCTTTAAGAATTAAATATTGGTGAGTTTTAAATTATCCATCTAAATGTATAATATTTATGAATTCTATATTGTTAACACATTCTATACTGTTACACACATTAACTAGAATAAAGGTTTAAAGTATTTTTTTATATGTACCTTTGGGTCACTCAGAGTATCTAGCACAGTGCAATAATAAGCTTGCTGGAAATGTAAAAAATGAATAAATACATAATATCTCTGTGACTAAAAGGGTAGACCTTCAAGATAACTATTTAGGATTCAAAGTGAACTGTTCTTTAGATTAAAAATAGAGTTTTTCTTTGACAAGTGGCAGGTTAAAATATAACCTTAAATTAACCAAGACTGCTATCTCAGGAATGGCAAAAGTTTCATCTTTGTATGCTTGGTTGATTGGGATCACCTAAATAAAATACTTTGTTTAAGTTGTTTCAGTAATTAATGCAAAAAATATATAGATCAATTAGCTATACCTACCATGTACTCTAGATATAGCAGTAGTAGCATGCATATTTGCTGACCCCAATTTTATTCATTTATAATACACTTTCCTCCATGAAACTATATAATACATCGAATTTCACAATATGAAAAAAAGCTTCTTATGATAGAGGCTCAGAGAAGGGAGAAACAATATAACAATATGTGAGCCACAGGCAAAACTTAAAGAAGAAAAGGAAGATACAATTAGCCTTTTGGGGATTGGTGGAAGTGTCAGGACATAAGAGAAAATATAAGTGAAAAATATACACATAATCATAGAATACTATCCGTTGGACATTAATATCAAGTAGAGACAGGCTCCCTGAAAATAGATTGTATTCTTAAGTGTACTTCTAAGTACCTTTCTCTGCTGGCCCTGTGCCTCCAAACTCCCATTACCTTTGCTTTATTTCCTCCATTCTGACTCTATTTTTAATCTCTCTTCACCTATAATTCTACAAAAAAAAAAAAAAAAAGGATCTGTAATTGCTGCTTCCCTTCTGCCTTTTCAGTTCTCAGGCCACTGTTCTTTTACTTTAAAACCCATCCATGATGAAACTGTTTTCTTGAAGGTTACCAATGACCTCCAAATTGTCAAGTTTGATTGCTGCTTTATCATCGTTCTTAGACTCTGCAGGATTTGTTAACAATCCATTTCTAAAAAGTCTACTCTCCATCCATGAGAATTTGTTCTCTTTGTTTCATACTGAATCTTCAAGGTCTTTTACTAGGTCATTCCAAATATATTATCTTCTTTTTTATTTCTTTAACATTATTTATTGAGCTTTAAATATTTGTCAAGATCCTTATGAGTATGGAAAATTAAGACTTGTCCTCAGTGAGCTCATGCTCCAACTGGGTTGTTAGGAATACAGAGAAGTACACAATGCTCAAGTGAAAAATGTAAACACACCTTTAGGAGATGACAAAAGACGTTTCCTGTATTTGAAAAAGTTTCAGAATTAAGTGACTACTGGAAACTGGTATTCATGTGGACATAAATTTCACCAATTTGATTAGTTGCTTATTCATTCCTATTATTAATACAATAAATAATCCATTGATGGAATCATGAACCTCGCCTATCTCTGAAAACAAAGACAACCTTCTCTGAGGGGAGATTATTACAGTTCCCTACAGCACTATATTTCACTTGTCTACTTTGGACACCATCTCAGGAGGAACTACCACTTGCAGAGTATCTGTGATTGCCCAAAGGCAGGTCATTTGTAGAGATGTGGATGGACCTAGAGAGTGTCATACAGAGTAAAGTAAGTCAGAGAAAAACAAATATCGTATATTAACACATATGTGGAATCTAGAAAAATGGTATTGATGATCTTATTTGCAAAGCAGAAATAGAAACACAGAAGTAGAGAACAAATGTATGGATACTGAGGGGGAAAGGGGAGGGTGGGAGGAACTGGGAGATTGAGATTGACACATATACACTATTGATACTATGTATAAAATAGATAACTAATGAGAACATACTGTATAGCACAGGGAACTCTACTTAATGCTCTATGATGACCTAAATGGGAAGGAAATCCAAAAAAAAAGGGATATATGTGTATGTAGAGCTGATTCATTTTGCTGTACAGTAGAAACTAACAAAACATTGTAAAGCAACTATACTCCAATAAAACTTAATTTTAAAAAGATATACCTAAAAAAAAAAAGATATACCTAAAATTTCCTAAACTATAGATAAGCTTACAACCAAACTTCTGTTTACTCTTCAGAATAACATTAAACAAACTGTATACTTATTGATGCATTTGAATATAGAAAATAAAAGAAAACAAGTCAAAATTTCACAGATTCACATTTGATTATCATCAAATAATATGATGTGGTTTTATTGCTCCTCTAGTTTTCAAGTAATAGTCCAAAAAGATTTCTGAAGGATGACTTAATGAGGTCAATGGACTGATAAGTGGAAATAATGATATATAGTACATATACTAATCAATGATTTACAAATCATTTTTAACACTATATGTTAAAAAGCTCTATAGGAGATTTTTTAAAATTGTATGTTCTTCATTTTTTAGAAAAATAAGTGGAACTTTATTATATTTGAGTGATGTGTTCACAGTAAAACAATTAACAAGTGAAGAAAAAAGAGTAAAATAAGCATGTCCCTTTTTATTGTCTTCTGTTTTTGTCACTATTCTGTGTTGCCCTTATTGATGATAGATATTCTTTTAAAAGAATCAAAATACCAAAAATTATTCTTTTTGGAGAATGCAAGGCTTTCTCTGATGAAACCAAATGGGTTGTAGTTATAAAGAAAATTTCACATTGATAAACCTGAAATAGAAACCTTTCAAATAGTACATATCAGATATGAATCAGATCTCAAAGGTTCAGAGGTTCATGACCTTAACTTCTTTGAAATGATGTCTTGAAACTTTTCAGGGTTGTGAGAATATTATACCACTTATTTAAATCTTATGGTTTACACTGATGTCAATTACAAAAAGACAAAGCAAAAGAAAACACTGGGCAGTAATTATGTTAATTATAGTGAAGGAAACCATGGATAAAGATGAGCTGTGTGCTGCTTTGTGGAAAGATATTTCTTCACAGATCTAAATATCATTTAAAGAATTTATAAAAGAAAAGTACAGAGAATTTATTTTATAATGTGGACACTACTTTGGGATATAAGTCAAAATAATAATAATTAGATATTAGTTGATGAGAAAATACAATTTTAATAATACCATTCAGTCTCTAAAGACATGAACTATTTAACTAAGAAATTTGCACAATTAAGAAATAACTATTTGATGACCAAATTTTTATGGCATTCCATAAAATTTTAAATAAATTAAAATATAAATAAATAAACATAGTAGCTTTGAAACAAATAATCTTTTAGTACAGTTGCATTTTGTTTATAATGATACACCTCAATCAGTAAAATGCTTTTGAGACCATGGTCTCAATAACCATTATTATTTATTAATATATTATATTCAGGTATTATTTTATTGCTGTATTTTGTACATCATAAAATAGACACAAAGTAGAAATGAGTAAGATTTGCTTGATATCATCGAGTTATATATGCCCTGTCTTAAAGACTACTACTCTGATATCATAAACAACTGTATCATAAGCTATTTCCTAGGCCTGGATTCCTGTACCATCCATAGAAACCTAGAGCTCTTTATTGCTGTTTCCAAGAATCTAAAGGCTGTTTAAACAATGTGAAGGAGACTGTTTGAAACAGAGTGCATCTGTGAAAATGTCATCCCCAAATAGATGAATGAATGTTTTTCCAAAGGTATCTTATAGCTGCTGAGCTCATATTAGGTAGCACTGGAAATAACTATTGCAGGATAAACATAAGAAGTATGAATATTATGAGGGATAGTGTCAAGGACCTCCGTCAATTCACCAAAGAATATTTGGTGTGCTGCATATGAGTAAAGTTAAAATATTTGATCATCTTTATTCTACAGAGGGAACAGTTAAAGTCTGAGGAAGTTAAAGGCACTGTTTAAAAGCTGGTTTAACATAAAGATACATGACCATCTTTAAAACGGTGAAATGGAAACTAGAAAAAAGAGTTCCTACAAACTACTATGTATAACATAAATAAGCTACAAGGTTATATAGTTGTATATATACAAACACAGGAAATATAGCCAATATTTTATAGCAACTATAAATGCAATAGAACCTTTAAAAATTGTGAGTCACTATGTTGTGCACCTGAAACATCTAATATTGTACATAGAACATACCTCAAAAAGAAAAAGAAAAAAAAAGAAACAAAGGTTCCTGTCTCTCAGATCAATGAGTGAGAGAATAAGTCAATTTTTAAAAAATCATTGATGAAGCAAAAGGCAAAAACCTCTTTATATGTTGGTCTCAACCTAGGATCAATTGTAGAATTTGATTATCAACATAACATCACATTGTAGTATCATGTACCTAGAAGCAATGTAAACTTCTAAGTCAACACTTCTATATTAATTTGGGAGGTCACTTTTTACTTTACGCTTTATTGTGAAGTTATTTCAAAGGAAATCTGCCCATCTAAAGTGAAACTGAATGTAAGACTTGCTTTTCTAATCAGTACACATACTAGAAGACAGTTAGATTCATTTTGCTGCTGCTGTTGCCTTTTCTGCAACTTCAATTACATTGTGATGTTTGGGGAGTACATGATTTACCTGATATGTTTATGAGATGGAGGTAAAACAGGAAGACAGGGATAATGAGGTTGCCTGCTGCAAACTGTTTGTAGAGCATACCCTTCCAGTAGGCAGTGATCCACATCAAGAAGAAATACAGAAATAGATGCCAACATGGTCCTTGAAACAAAGATTTAGTAATAACTTCATGCTTTTTGTAAAAGGATGATTATATTATAAAAGAAAAACACACACACAAAGCACTGATATTGACCACAGGAACATGTAGTCAATTTGTTAATTGAACTGAATTTGCATGGAAAATGCAGATATTTCAATACTGAATTTTGTCCATTTTGTCCTTTTGCACTCATATACTTGATTTGCATATCTTTATTCAGGAGAGACCCTTTCAAATTCTTTGAAATGCAAACATATATAATAACAAAATATTTAGAATTTCACATAAAGGTTTCATAAGAATTGTTCACCTAAATGTATTTAAATAAAAAGTGAAGTGGGTTTATTATTATAGGTATTTGACACATACCGTATGTTGATTTTCTATTTTATGAGAGTTTCATGTGGTACATAGGTTTATTTTATTGGAAGTGTATTTAATATAGGAAAAATGTTACTGTGTATAGATAGTCCTGATCTATCACCATAGCTGCACTGATTAGATTAATCTGCCTCCTGTATAACTACATTTAATCACACATTGCAAAATAAAGATTTTTCAACATGTCGTTGTCATCCAACTAGATTTCTTTGTATTCTGCTTGCAAACTTAACTTCAGGCATAAAGTACGTTAAAAAAGAAAATAATCCATTAGGTAGTAGCATTTCTCCTGAGCACTCCAAGATCAAACTCATCTTAGTGATTATATTTCATTGCTCTTCAGTACAGGTTAGGAAGATTATTCTCATTTTAAACATTGTTAGTTTTACTTTAAAAGTACAGAAACATTTCCAGGTAATAAAAAATATTTAGCAAGCTACATTGCCTCAAGGCTACACCACCTACACCATATAGAGATGATCAAATGAAACCATCATTCTTTACAACAATCCTGTCATAAATGTTTACTGCAATGGTGCTGTCAGGCTACCTGAAATAAAGTAAGCCAGAGTCCTTGCACACAACATTTCAGAGTTCTATTCTGTGGCTACCTTCTACCATCCCCCAAACTCCTCCCCTTGGTGGTACTCACAAAAACTGGGGTCAAAGCCGACCCTTGGTCAGCGGGTCAGCAATATTTCAGTCTCATTTATGTGAGAAATTGGAATGTAGGCTACATCTTTATACCAGAATACCAGAGTAACAAGCATTTGAGAAAAAAACAAAACATATTTTGTTCTTAGTGCCTCTTCTTTTTTCACCATTTATATTAAATTATAGTTATATCTATAATTTGCTCATGAAAATCTTCCCATTGAATTAATAATGTATTTATTAAAATAAATTATCTGTGTATATCAGACTATCAAGAGTTATAGGAGTACACTGCTGACACAACCATACATCCTTCTTTTGCTGGCTTAATATTTAGTTTGAAAGATGAAAGACTGACCTGAAAAAACCATTTGATATACAGTGCTGTATCTTATATTTTTATTTTATCTGAAATTCTATGAAAATAAAGATATTAAAATGCATCAAACTGAAATGAAAAATAAATTATTTTCCTTGTAGATAAGTATAGGTAAGCATATGTTTTTGTAATTAGCTTTTTAAAATAGATACACCAAATCAAAAGCAGATTCCATACACAGGTCTCTACCTAATAAATAGCCTATTTTGTAGGGAGGTCAGCACACATGGGAAATGATAAGTCCTAAAGATCAAATTACTCCTTCTTCTCTGTTGTGTAAAGTGTTCAAGCTGAAACTTGTCGGAGTATATTTCTATACTGTTGTTAGTTCAGTAGCATTAAAAAAACCTAGAAGTTTTTTAAATGTGGGAAGAGGATCCAATTACCCCATCTTAAATGTAAAAGCCTAGAAACCATAAAACTGAACGATTCAATAAATCAACTGAAGAAACCTGCCAAGAGGATATATTAGTGACTTATTCATCTTTAAGCATATATAAAAGACTGGACTCTAGGGATGTTGTCATAAAAAGGAATTTTCTAGTATACTCATCAATCCAACTATTATTTTTTCCCCACTTTAGACATTTTCTACTATACATTCAGGACTTAGAGATGTGATGAGCTTGACTGATGTTGTTAGGTAATCTTCTCCCCTCTGGCCTCACATATCACCATGTTAAATTTCTCTAAGTTGTACATTTGGGGGAACATTGGAAGAGATAATTTTAATTTTGCTAATATCATTGTATGTGTTTGATTCTCTAGCAGTGCATTATTCATCACATAAAATTTGATCCAGGGAAACACATACCAATCTGTAGAGTGGGTAGCATGTTAAAAAAGAAAAAAAAAAGCATGAGAAATACTGCCAAGAGTACATATTCAGTTTAGAGCAGCATTTAAGTGGTTCCAAACACTCATTTGCTTTCATCTTCATTTTATTTTATTTATTTATTTATTTATTTATTTTTAAGATGTTGGGGGTAGGAGTTTATTAATTAATTTATTTATTTTTGCTGTGTTGGGTCTTCGTTTCTGTGCGTGGGCTTTCTCTAGTTGCAGCGAACGGGGGCCACTCTTCATCGCGGTACGCGGGCCTCTCACTATCGCAGCCTCTCTTGTTGCGGAGCACAGGCTCCAGACGCGCAGGCTCAGTAGTTGTGGCTCACGGGCCCAGTTGCTCCGCGGCATGTGGGATCCTCCCAGACCAGGGCTCGAACCCGTATCCCCTGCATTGGCAAGCGGACTCTCAAAACTGCACCATCAGGGAAGCCCTTTATTTTATTATCTTTATTGGAGTATAATTGCTTTACAATTATGTGTGTTAGTTTCTGCTTTATAAAGTGTCTGCTTTAGAACAAAGTGAATCAGCTATACATATACATATATTCCCATATCTCTTCCCTCTTGCATATCCCTCCCACCCTCCTTATCCCACCCCTCTAAGTGGACATAAAGCACTGAGCTGATCTCCCTGTGCTATGTGGCTGCTTCCCACTAGCTATCTATTTTACATTTGGTAGTATATATAAGTCCATGCCACTCTCTCACTTTGTCACAGCTTACCCTTCCCCCTCCCCATGTTCTCAGGTCCATTCTCTACATCTGCCTCTTTATTCCTGTCCTGCCCCTAGGCTCTTCATAACCTTTTTTTTTCTTTTTAATCATCAGTTGTGGGATACCTTATATGGAGATTTCAGTGTTTCTCAGTTTGATACATTGCCCAGTTTTCATTTTGAACTCATTCATGTATTAAGGCTGATCGAGTGTTCTGCAGATAAAATTTTGGTGCTTTGAGTCATTCTTTAAATAAAATACAGGAACTTTCCTTGAAGTGACATAAAAATAAACTTTGAGGTGTGAATTTTTTTTTAATTTATTTTCCTCCCAATCTCTTCGTGTTACCACAAACCACAGGAAACAAAATCACAAATTTTTAATTTTGCAGAGAGAATAAGCGAGTAGTGGGGTTTTTTGTCCAAGGCTAACTCTATTGTTCTTTCTATCTCCACTCAGGCTTTATTATTTAAACACCCCCAATTTGATTGAGAAGTGTGATTTCCAGTTATTGCTCAAATAAAATGCCCATCGATAATAACACAATTTGTTCCGAGTTTTAACTTTAAGAATAAAATCATAATGATGTCTTGAGGTACGGCAATTTCATCATTTAATTTTTTTCCCCTGTTAAGGTAGTGAAACAAATAAAGGAGAATCTTATAATAACTTATGAAATTTGTTGTTCATAAATTTGCAAGAACCAGACTTACTATAATGATGCATGGTTGTCTGAACTTCTTATTTTGATAGTTTCAGAAATTATGATGTTTTCATGATACAAAATTATTAGTTCTTCTGGTGGAATACATTTTTGTACAAATCCAAAAATCTTTTGAGTCCATTAGAAAATATATTAAATGGCCCTTTAATTTGTCTTTTGCTTTTGAACACATTTTTCTCTCAATTATAGTTTTACTAGTGTCCTTACTAAAACACTGAATACATCACACTAAAACTATACTTTAATGACAAATGTTCAACAATTAATTCTAAGTGATCTATTTTGCTATTCAATATATACTCCGTACTTGACATTCTGCTATGTAGTCTAAGGGATATATTTATGTTCAAATTATAGAGATAAAATAACATACAAAAGGCTAATATTAATCAGAACAGGAATCCATATTAAGATTCCAAATTTGTAATATCAATATTAGAGAAGTCTTCATGGAGGAGTTAAACACTGCTGTCATAAAAATACAAAACGCTTGCTCAAATTTTATTAACATAAAATGAGGCACAATCTTATAATCCTTTACTACCCAGATCATTGAAGTAACTCTGAAAGTGTCTCCTTGATAATTTTTACCTCCTATTCATTCTCTACACCACTTCTAGGGGTGTTAAAGATCAAAAATGATCCTGCCATGTTGTTTTAAGTATTCTGTTGTCTGTCTGCTATTTGATAAAATCCAAACTCTAAGGTGAAAAATATAAAGGTATTTGCATCTTACTGCAGCCTAAAATTTTACTTCTGTTCATGTGCAATTCTTCTACTGACTCCTGAAAACTCAGCTCAAATGGCATTTCCACTGATAAACCTTGCCTGGCTCCACAAGCTAGGTTTTGTGACTGTCTTCAGTTTCTCAACTTTTGAGCAAGACCTATATTACAGTACCTAATATATTATATGCTAACGTATGAACATATGTATACATTTCCTTGATTTCAAGGACCATCAGTGGTACAGAATGACTGTGAACGTATTTACCTTCCTATTACTCTTGGACTTCTCCTTATTATCTAACATCTTAGTAAATACTGTATCTTCCTGCAATGGCCTGGTTGGTGGGAACAAGTTGTTCTTTAAAGTTGGCTCAGATCAAGGCTGAGAGGAATGAAGATCAAGATACAAGGAAGAGGAAAGTACTGTACTGTAATATTGTCTACTTTCAATTTTACCTGCTTTCATAGCACTGTATGTAGAATCTGGAGAGCTGTGAGAAGTAATCTAAATATTCAAAAATTCCATAAAAGACACTTTAAGAGCATATTTGTTATTTTAAAATATCAATTGAGTATGATATTCTGTTACTATTTTATTTTGAAGACTTCCAATTAGCCCTCAAATTTTCAAAGCAGAGCTTATGACTAATATGAATTTGGAACATGAGATTTAAAAGTAAAATACCTTTTTAAAGTATTTTAAAGGGTATCTCATTGTGAGAAAGTTCCTCATAAAGAACTGAACGTAAAGAACCTGATCTTAAAATTTGGGAAGGTGGGGCTTCCCTGGTGGTGCAGTGGTTGAGAGTCTGCCTGCCGATGCAGGGGACACGGGTTCATGCCCCGGTCTGGGAAGATCCCACATGCCGTGGAGCGGCTGGGCCCGTGAGCCATGGCTGCTGGGCCTGCGCGTCCGGAGCCTGTGCTCTGCAATGGGAGAGGCCACGACAATGAGAGGCCTGCGTACTGCAAAAAAAAAAAAAAAAGAAAGAAAAAAAGAAAAAAAAAATTGGGGAAGGTGTATTTTCTCTTATCAAGGTCTAAGTCAACTAACTCCCATTCCTGAAATAAAATAGTGAACAGCCAACTAAAAATCAATTCACCATGTCTGAGGCTGCCAGCTCCAGAACAAGCAAGAGCAGACATAATATGATTATGAGGACTCAGAGCATTCAGGATGTACAGCTGAATCCCACATAAATTGCCAGCCAAAGGGAAATGTTGCTGGATGCCTTCCTAACAGGTATTTACAACAATTGAGCTTTTCGATATGTATTTCTGTAGTGTGGTGGATCCAAAGTCCAAAAATGAGGCTTTCATAGTCACAAATTCTGCCAACACTTTAGCTCATTACCTCTACAAGTCTTCGATAATTACAACATTAATATTGTTGGGCATTTAGTACATTAAAGCATTTGCCACTGTTATGAAGATTTTCCTGGAAAAAAAATGACTGAAATCATCCTTATTTATATAAAATTGACACCTGAAAATAAATGCTTTTTATGATGTGATGCAATGCATTGGTGCAAAAAGATATCCAGCAGGATTAATTTAATACTGTTTACAGCAGTATCTGGCAAAAAACTTAAAAAATAAGAACAAAAGAATTTTTTTAAATTTCCCCCTGATTTATGAAAAAATATGAATTTTTATAAGCATGTAGATATGAAAATCACATTTAGTGTATACACACACACACAGATTTAATACATATATACCCAGAATTCCTTTATTGTACAATAGAAAAATATCATTCCTTTAATCAGGAACATGAGGGTTATCCTCTGCATATGGCCAGCATAGATAAACCTGTTAAACTGAATCTACTTAGGCAGTTTCTGTCAGAGAACATAGTTTTGCATTGTGTACATCAGCTAAACAGCCATAAGGGACACCACTAGGCTCTGAGTCAAGAGAAATAGGACAAAAATGACTAGTCACAGATTTTGGTAGCAGATACCAGGAAGATGCACAGGAATAAGAATATTCCTCAGCAGACCTCAGTTGGAAGAGGAATAAAACTTCCCCCACAACAGAGAACACACAGCAAGATGAAACCATTGATGCAGCAGCCCCACATCTAATGACAAGGGGTCAGAAAACTTTCCCTACACCAAGAAAAGTTTCATCATCTCTTTAGGGACTTGAATATTGAACTGGTCAAATAGTTATCCAAAATATTTTTGGATAATGAAATTGAGTGAGGTATTACGTAGCAAGTTTTTCAGGCATGAGAAGGATGGCTGAAATCCTTAGCATATTGTACTACTAAAATAAGAAATACTTAGACTGTTAATGTGTAATTATTTTCATAATTTGCATTCCTATGGTTCTATATGTCCTTGCATTTTTAATATGCAATAGTACCTTTCACATAGAAAAATACCAGCCACCTGTTTTGTCCCAAGAATGACTTTGCCATGAGTGTACTACTTTAGCTTTTTCCCATGTTTCCTAGGCAACAAAGGTACAGAAGTTTTATGTCTTTGGCTTTTAACACCAAGAAAGCAATTTTTTCCCCAATTGAGTCCAATGAGAAAAAAGCCCCTTTATTTGGCAGACATTATTATATACTTTGGCAATTCCTATAAGTTATTCTTCTATATCTTCCTTGGGGCAGCCACCTGGCATTGTGCTGTTAAATAATTTACACCCATTATGAAACAGAATACAATCTGACTCATAGTATTTCCCAACCATGCAATAATAAAGCATGTTAACAGCAGGATTGTTCGGTGTCAAAATTCATGATTTCTTAGCTTCTATGTCGGTATTAACTGAAGGTATAATTACTTCTGTAAAAGTCCCACCTTGATGTATCTTTACATCATCTTCAGAACAACAGTATAGTGATCTTGAAAGAGCTCCTATCTGTGCGGAAAGACCCAGATCATCATAACACGTGATTTGATGTCATTTTTGCTTTCAGAGTCATACTTTTTCTATTACAAAAATGAAGTGTATAAACTACACCCTTTATAGGAAAATTGTACTGATATGTTTAAAAAGATGTGAAAATAGAGACTTTAGACTACTGATCTGTCAACCTTAAAATAAAACAGCCAGAGTTATTTTACCAGCAAAATGAGTTTATCAGCAGCTAAGGCTGCGCGTCTGGAGCTTGTGCTCCACAATGGGAGAGGCCACAACAGTGAGAGGCCTGCGTACCGCAAAATAAAATAAAATAAAATAAAGTCTGTAAGAATTAACTATTTTGTAAAGAATTAGTAGTTTTTAAAATCAGATTATTGAGAAGAATTTATATACAATAAAAGTTACCATTCTTGTGTAGAAGTCTATGAGTTTTGACAAATATTGATATTCCTTACTTAAATAGTAAGGAAATAGATACTCTGACCTTGAGTGAATTTGAGAATGTCTGACTTTATTTTCTTGTTATAAATCTTTGATGTAATAGTCATGGCTCCTTCATGGAATTTCTATCAGAATTATAATAGAAAATGAATGGAAAAAGACCAAACTCGATGTTTTAAATAAATAAATGGATGCTGACCTCTGCTGCCTCCTACCAATTCAATTCAAGAGTAAGAGAAATAGGGGCTTCCCTGGTGGTGCAGTGGTTGGGAGTCTGCCTGCCGATGCAGAGGACGCAGGTTTGTGCCCCGGTCCGGGAAGATCCCACATGCCACGGAGCAGCTGGGCCCGTGAGCCATGGCTGCTAAGCCTGTGCGTCTGGAGCCTGTGCTCCACAACGGGAGAGACCACAGCAGTGAGAGGCCCGCCTACCGCAAAAAAAAAAAAAAAAAAAAAAAGAGTAAGAGAAATAAATAACTCATCATTCATTCACATATTCATTCATCTAGTCATTAAAAATACTAATTGAGGGAATTCTGTGTTCTAACAGTATGCTAGCTGCTGAAAATTCAATGATAAACAAAACAGACTTTAAAAAGTAATAAAGCTATAAAGGCAAGAACAGAATTTCATGAGATAAAATAACAGAGATCTCCAAATTTAGATTTGTAAGTTAGAGGATAACTTCTCTGAGAAGTAATGTTTGACTTAATACTTAGTGAATTATCAAGTTTTAGCCACCCATAGAGATATACAATAGTAATGGGATGACAATATCAGATACAGGAAATAATATATGATGTCCCTTCCTGAGAAAGAGTATAAAAAATTGATGGGAGACCAGCAGGACTAAAGCATAGAGTGTGATAGAAGAATATTTTGAAGCTGAAATAAAGGTAAACCAAACTGTGCAAAACCCTGTAGATCTAGGGACCTGGCTCTTTGTTAGAATATGAATGATTGGAACTTTCTTGTGGCCAGTCTTTTCAAGAAATGCAGGCCTACTCTATGATGCTCAGCTTGGAGGAGGGTCAAAGAACCCCAATTCAAGGCTAAGTATCATTAAGTTTTTTAACTCATGCTGACTACTCTAATAATTGGACATGAAAATGCTGTATGGGGGTATATGAAAGAACATTTGAGGGCACTGTGGATGGAGCTGCTCAGAGAATGGATGAGCATACTCTGCTTACTGCTCCAGGGTCAGGTAGATAACCTCACATGACTTTAACCAGTCAGTATATTGGGACCATGTTCTTTCATGGTTCAAGCAGCTCACTGAGTGTCATTCATTTGCTAAGTTGAAAATCCCTAAATTTGGTTTGAGAGTAATCACTCCCTGTTGACTTTCCTATACATAGCCAAAAATGATATAGATCAACATCTAGGCTGATGGCTCTGAAGCTGCTGATACATCAGTTAGCCAACTAATGCTTGCAAACCATGACAACTGCCTCTTCAAACTTGTCATAATGGCCTGGTCATGATAATGGTAAGTGAAGGCAAGGTTGAAGTAGGGCATCTTAACCTTTTCCAAATGTGATGCTGAGGAATACTGTATTCTTTAATTACAAACTTTATTTTAACTAGTCAGTCCTAATAAATGTTACTTTGATTCTCTTGGCAGCCAAGATGGAAAAGTAGGAAGACTATGAGCTCACCTCTTCCAAAGGGCACACAAAAGTTACAAGTATTTGCAGAGCAACTATTGATGAGAAAGACCAAAATATACCAGAAAAGATCTTATACAGCTAAAGATATAAAGACAGAAACACAACAAGACAGTAAGAGGGGAAGAGACATGATATAGTCAAGAACCATAGCTCCTGGTGGGTGACCAAGAAATGGGAGGATAAATGGTTCTCCCAAAGGATAAGGGGCTCCTAGCCCACACCAGGATCACCAGCCCAGGAGGTTCCTTCATGAGGAAGATGAGCCCCCAGAACATTTGGCGTTGAAGGCCAGTGAGGCTTATTTTCAGGAGAGCCAGAGGGCTATGAGAAATAGAGACTCCTCTATTAAAGGATGCACACAAAATCTCAGCCCACTCTCACCAGTTTTATTCAATGTATAATAGTATTGGAAGTCATAGCCACAGCAATCAGACAAAATAAGGAATCCAAATTGGAAAGGAAGTAGTAAAGCTGTCATTGTTTGCAGATGACATGATACTATACATAGAAAATAATAAGCACACCACCAAAATACTACTAGAACTCATCAATGAATTCAATAAAGCTTCAGGATACAAAATTAATGTACAGAAATCTGTTTTCTCTATACACTAGTAACAAACTATCAGAAAGAGATATAAAGAAAACAATCCCATTTACATTCAGTTCCAAAAGAATAAAAAAAGCAAAAGCAAAAACCTAGGAATAAATCTAACTAAGGAGGTAAAATACCTGTACACAAAAAACCTTAAGACACTAATAAAATTTGAAGATGACACAGATAGAAATTTATACCATGTTAATGGATTCAAAGAATTAATATTGTTAAAATGACCATATTACCCAAAGCAATCCACAGATTCAATGCAATTCCTATAAAATGACAGTTTTCACACAACTAGAGCAAATAATTCTAAAATTTGTATGGAAGCACAAAAGACCTTGAATAGCCAAAACAATCTGAGAAAGATGAACAAAGCTGGACGTTTCATGCTACCAGATCTCAACCTATACTACAAAGCTACAGTAATCAAAACAGTATGGTACTGGCACTAAAATAGACACATAGATCAATGGAATAGAATAGAGAGTTCAAAAATAAAACTAAACTTATATGGGCAATTAATGTATGACAAAGGAGGCCAGAATATACAATGGGGAAAAGACAGCCTTGTCTATAAATTGTGTTGAGAAAACTGGACAGCTTCATACAAAGCAATCAAACTGGACTACTGTCTCACATCATGTACAAAAATTAATTCAAAATGGGTAAAAGACTTACATGTAAGACTTGAAACCATAGAGCTTCTAGAAGAAAACATAGGCATATACTCTTGGACATCAGTCTTAACAATTTTTTTTTAAATATGTCTTCTCAAGCAAGGGAAACAAAAGCAAAATAAACAAGTGAGACTACATCAAACTAAAAAGCTTTTGCACAGCAAAGAAAGCTGTCAACAGAAAAAAGGCTGCCAACTGAACGGGAGAAGATATTTGCAAATAATATATCTGATAAGGTGTTAATATCCAAAATATACAAAGAACTCATACAATTCAGTATCAAAAAAACAAACTCAATTAAGAAATGAGCAAAGGATCCGAATAGACATTTTTCTATACTCTACACACAAAAAATGAATAGATGTTTTAGAATTGATGACTATGTGTACAGAAAAATCTGCCAGGAAAATTTACTGTGGGACTAACCAGAAAAACTAAGAAAAGCAGGGTGATAAAGGAAAGAGATATAAGATCAAGGGAGGCTTTTAAGTGGGAAACAGAGGAAATTCAGATGATCCAGTTGTAGGGGGCATCTTGAACATGTAGGCAAAATGGGCAAAAATTGAAGATGTGAATTCATTAGGAAGACAAGAGAGGATGGGGTGAAGAGCAAATGTGAAGGAATTGGCCTCCACTAGGAAGAGGGATCCTTTCTCTTTCCTAAAAACAGAAAAAAATAAAAATAAAGCCTGAGATATATGGATCTAAGTACTAGACTTTCTATTAGAGAAATGAGGGAGCTCCCATCTGATTGCTTCTATTTCTTACAATGAGTTCTGTGGCAATACCATCAGCCGAACATGTGTGTTGGGGACGTTAGAAATAACTAAGATGTTTGACAGCAGAAAAAACATAATGCAGAGTCTCCAGGGATAGTGAGAAAGTAAGTTAGACAGGATTGAATTCCCTACCTTTCAACTAGTTTCAAAGAAATGATTAGCCGGGATCACCCCTTTTAGGAAGGTACAAGTTATGTCACTTGGGAATACAAACTTATGTTATAGGTCTACTCCAAGAGAAATAAAACATAGATATCAGATATAGTGTGGTAGTCTAGATAAGAAGAGAAAATGTGCTACTAGGTTCCAC